>NC_140777.1:109725166-109945230 GCF_044657685.1 Stegodyphus dumicola
CAATAAATCATAAATATAACTTAATTAACTCTAAAAGCAATAGCATTTTAAATAAATAAAGTGATTATCGGTTTTAAAAAGTTATTTTTTACTTGATCCTCAACAGCTGATTTTGTAAAATAAAATTACATTCAAATTTTTCACGTCTAGTTTAATTATGAAGCATCCTTCTTCTTTCTAAGGGAATTATTTTTATAGTAAGATTCTTTGTGTTTGCGAAGAACTTTTGAAAATAATGGAAGAATGTTAGCCGTATCATCGTATATAGGACTCTTGAAGTTTCTGATCTTTGTGTTGCATATTTTGGAGAAAGTAATTGCCTTGGAATTGCATAAACTCTCTTTGATCTCATCTTAAGCAGACCCTTTGCTAGCATTTATGGTTGTTTGTCTTTTAAATCTCCATATAAATGATAGTAATGCATGGTTCTTCCACAAGGCATTTAACGCGTAACCGAAAACTGAGGGAAGTTGCTCGTAAGGATTATAAAAGTGTAACTTCTAATTTCACACTATTTTACACTTTTAACAAATAATCTGGTAGTTTCTTGAACATTAGTAAATTTATATTACCTCGCGTATTTTTCCCCGGTAGCTTTTTATTGCTAGGTTCTGAAAATTTTTAAAATATTCACATACTTTTCTCCTTCCTCTATTGCATGTAGGTTGTCTCTCTGACTACTAGTTTATTGGTTAAATTTATTCCCTTAACTATATTTTTTTTGGCTGTATGTTCAAATTGAATTTTTAGGTAAAGCATTTTTTATTAAAATTTCAAACATTTTATTTTTCCTTGGATTTATTAATCGAAAACTTATATTGTGCAGATTCTTCGTTAAGGATTCCCGGACGTGGCAAATATTCTCAGACTTAAAAAAAAATTTTCCAAACATGTGATTTCACCATACCTCTATTATTTACTTTCAAACTCACTGTAACCTCAGCTACTGCTGATACGTTTGATGTTTGGAAATCCGGGAATTTTGTTAGCCGTCTTCTCCATGGTTCCCCCGATGTTCTATTCCGAAACTGTGGTCAAGACTTGTTCGTATGAGGTGCTCTTGAGTTATGTGGTAACTCAGCCGGACACGTCATACAATCGGATATCTGTCAGATGTCGGCTCGTTATCCATCAGATATTGTTACTTAATATTACTAAGTATTTTTTACTGCAATGGAGGCTTCTTTGAAAGAAGTACAATGGTGATAGTTGCCAGTTAGTTATCCATCATTACTTTTCATTTATTTTGCTCTTATTCTAAGAACGTTTTTCGGAAATAAAATTGCTCGCATAATCGTTTCTTTTTGATTTCCAGACGATAATAATTAATTAATGGGGGGAATACGATAACAACTTAAAAATGCAGTATGACATTTTATTCAATGATTAGAACCTGCTTCCAGTAGACTATTTACTTTCTATCTAATGTAGCTATTTAATTAAAATTCCACATTTTCTGAAGTATCACGTTATTTAGAAACGTCTGTTTCCTCCTAATCTCTCTGTGAATTACATTCTAGCCGAAGCAAGCTTGCTTCTTCCAGACATTTCGAAACGCCTTTGCGTTACAAATGTCAAAGTAATGAAAAGGAAACAAAGCTCTTATCCGATTAACTGTACTGTGAAGTACGACTCTTTTCAATGAAATAACGCTATTTTAGATCATTCTGTAATTAAATCACGCAAATTGCTCGAAATTAAATTGAAATTAGCAGGTAACATGCTTATCTCTATCTCTGGTTTAGATCTAATGTGATGTGTGGTAACGCCCAGCTGAAATATGTCTTCACAGCATACATGTATTAATGCTTCGCCAGATGTCTGCAAAGAGATATAAATAAAGCTGCTACTTGTGTCATGATTGTCTGCTCACGTGTTCGTTGACATGAAACTAATTAAAGAAGTATAAAAAAGAGCTATATTCTACAGTCGTTTCGACCATCTGAATCTCTGCTACATTAATTTCATTCTACGTGGAAAATGAGACTAAAGAATTAAATCAAGCTTGCTTAGACTTAAAGCTATACCTTCCAAATACTCAGAATTTCTAAATGTATACTTCCTTTCATTATAAAACTACTAATTACATAATTCTGTAACTTTGTCATTATTTTCAAGCTTCTGCTTGTTAAATACCTGGAAGGTATTATAAAGGTTTTTCTAATATATTAATTTTCTTTTTACATTATTATTACGTATATTCTAAATAAGTCCCATATTTAATGTCATAAGGCCAAGTGTATGAATATTATCTTCCCAGTGGAGTGACATCTCTATGTGGACTTTCTGAGGGAAACTAGCTTATGCTACATTACACACAGGGAAAGCCTTGAATGCACCTAGGTAGGTAGGTATCCTGTTACCAGCAATTCGAACCTAGGCTAAATTACCAGCATTTCAAGGCTCTACCCACTGCACCATTCGTGAGCTCATCTTGGAAATCAATTATTTTGCGAAATGCGCTTAAGCCAGGTGTTAATCATGTGATGTTATTATGCTTCTAGCGCTAATATGTCGATATTTAAGCGTTCAATAAATAATGCATTATTTTATTATTCTTATACACTCACACATGGTGTATGTGAGTATATAAAGATATGAAAGCAAACTACTAACTTTAATTTTGCAATAGTCTTATTCTTCATTTTAAATTGGACTTTTTTCTTTCCATTCGTTACACAATAGTGATGACACAGAATTGAAAGCTAAACTCAAAATTTCCAGAACTTAAACCTTTCTCTTAAACTGACCTTCCTCTTAAACTAAACTTGCTCTTAAACCAAACTTCTTAAACTAAGCTAAATTATATGTCTGAAAATGTAAATTTAAAAGAATGTTACGAAAATTGGGTGCATATTACACTCATGATAATGTCTGAATAAGAATAAATGTATCAAGAATAAATATTCCAGCAATAAATTTTGCAAATCTACAGTACCTTCTTGCTAAAATGATTACACACACACACACATATATATATATATATATATATATATAATAGTATTAGGTTTAATTGAGAGGTATCTGAAATGAAATGCATCCAATATTGGATATATATGAAACAGATAAGGATATTAGGTGTATTACCGATGCACCCAAAATTGTATATATACCCAAAATTGTATCTTTGGCGATCATGGTATTCTTCCAATGTTTTCTTCATTCACTAATATCCTTTTCCAATTAAAAATATGTTAACTCAATCATTTGAATGCATAAATAATCCAATGAAATACTCTCAGGTATTAATTTTGGGTGGTTATCAGTTTTCACTTAACCACACTTTAATCAGTATACAAGCTAAGTATTAATCGTAGATACATCGCAGGTTTATTACAAAGCGTCTTATAAATAAACATCAACAGGAAGGATTTTCTCAGATCAGTTGTAAAATTAATTGCATTAATCCTTCCTTTCTCTTAGCGTTTAGGTTTAATCCTCCAGAGACAATGCTATTCGGTGGAAAACTTCATTAAATTTGAGATCGCCTCCTTAAACCGTGTTCTTAAAATCTTCTTTTTGGAAGATTAGAATGCAGTTTGGAGAACTCTAAATCTTTAGGAAGCAGTGATGTGTTTAATGTGGAAATGTCCTTCAACCTTAAGCAATTTTACAATCTTATAGTTAGGAAATCGTTCGCAAAGAGTTTAAAAAGTTCCTTAGTGGGAAACATAACCACTGAAAGGGAAAGAGTTAAGAATTGTAAGGAGGAGTTAAAGTGCTTTTAGCTTTAGAGGACTTTGAAATAGTTATAAATTATTTTGTGAAAAAATAAAAGTAATCGCGAAAAACGAATTTGAGTTCTTATTTTAAGAAGAGTGCTTGATTTTAGCTGAATGTATGCTTGTTAATCTTCTGTAGATAGTGCAGCAAGTTCCACAGTAGAAGCTGATTTTCTGTAGTGTATATATGTGTAAATTAATAGTGTTTATTCGTAGATTCGCCTCGCGGTACATTTCCTCCTCGTGTTTTCAGTATACGATTTGAAAACTTCTGATTTACAGTAACAATGTAAAATGTAAGTACAGATAGGAAACTGAAAAGTACTTTATCTAAATAAGAACAATATTATTGAAGATGGTAACACCTCTGAAATACATAATATAATATTATTTGCATCTTTATGTGGGTTTTAAATTTGCTATATGGACACTTAAGCCTTCTTTTCAGAAATAGTATACGCCACGTATTTCCCTCCTCCTCCCCGATTTTCAAGTTGTGAAACTAGTAGGAAAAGAGGAGAAACTTTTATGTGAGTAAATACGGTTTTATACCTATATACAGCGCAGCAAAATCAACTTTAATATGATAAATACATATTTATACAGAAGGTGCTTTTAAATTATAGAAAAGAAGAATGTGTGCAATGTGAAAACAAAATGCTATATATGCTTAAAATATGCTCAAATTTTCAACAGAAAACGAGACTCGAGGATTTGCTCTCGAATCACCTTATCTATTAAAACTAATAAAATCTAGAAGTTAAAATTTGTTATGTATCAAAACTTACTCATGTGACTTTTAAGGTGTACGTCGTCTAAAAATGATGCTCATTAAAAAAGTAGAAAAACTGAGTACAAACATTCTCATTGCTGCTCATTTGCATTTTGAATGCGACTATCCCATGCTTCACAGCAGAAAGGATAATTTGTATAGAATATCGCCATATAATATACACATTTGTCTCTGTATTTTTTGCATTTTTGCTTCTGTCCTTTGCCATGCAATAAAGTACAGTATCTGTGCTTTCTGTACTTCAAGAGCCACAACTAATGGGCAGAAACTTAAGAATTACCATTCAGTTGACTAAACATTATATTACTTAGTGCTTCAGTATACTAACATATGTAACAGGGTAGAAATATCTATAAAATTTATATAGTAGACGCTTTTATTTATGCAGTTGTATAAGAGTAAAAGAATCCGTTGTTCTGTAACAGAAAATTATTACCAGTTTTTTTCAGCGACCAATAGCTAAGATCTCATAGGATGTTTACTCTGATAATGTCAACAATGTGATTTTCAGTGGTCGTTATTACGAAAGGCATAAACCGTTTACTCTATTTGGTTTGATACTTCAATAGATATCTTTATGTTAAAAATCATATTTAAAGCATTATGTTATAAGATCTTCCTTAAAACCCGGCATCCTAAAATCCGTATAATGTTTCTCTATTGATTTCCAAACAGTATCGTTCGGATCGAGAAAAATATTTATATGAGAGTGCTATTTTTTCTAGCACTATATTAAGATGTAAACTCCAATATGCGTATTAAATCTTTGTCAGTATCACCTACATCAACTATTTGACTCGTACAATATGAGCAAAAGAATTGGAAATAAGACTCAGTGTTTGGTACTTTATTCGCTCTTAACCCTTTGACTGCTCAATTTGTGGACCGAAATCGCTTCCAAAATTGTGTATTTTTTTTTTTTTTTTCCCATATTTTAAATCTATATATATTGGAGAATTCAAAAATGCACTTTTTCTTTCTAGAAAGTAATTTTTATATAGATTTTTATCATGAGAAACTAATTTGCCAGAAAAACCAATTTCAGACGTTATCACCAAAAAAAAAAAAAAAAAAAAAAAAATCTTTTTTAAAAATAAATTTCAGTCTAATTACAACTAATTTCTATTTATTGCATAATACAATAAAATTAAATGTATAAAATTTAAGAAAATATAAAGCGCTGAGGGTAAAATACCTTAGAAATTCATTTAGTATGATAGAGTTCAAAACAGGGTTCAAGGTAAAGTCCAACTTAACAGTTTTTGCACCAGATTCAATAAATCTAATTAATAATTCAATAATTTAATTAAATAATCAAGATAATCGCTGAACGTTTTCTAGCAGCCATTTCTGTACGATAAAAGCTGCAAAAAGTGAAGTTTGAGAGCTAATACCACGTGCCTTTAAATGCCGCAATTTAGTGGACAACTAACGATATCTGTTGTCCAAAACGTAAACTAAACGCCTAATACTGTATATAATTTATTTCAATGGTTAAATGGGGAAAAAAACGGGATGCGCTTCTCAATAAAGGAAGAAAAACATATGCCCGCGGGAATCGTGGGAAAAGCAAATTTTGCTACATTTGACTTGCCCGCGGAAATCGCGGGATGATCAGCCAGAAGGTTAATCGCATTTAATTGTATCGTTCAGTCGCTCAGGCACCTAAGATAGAAACAAATAAATTTCTCGTATACAGGTGGGAATGAGATCATAGCGCTGATGAAGAAAATTGAAACATCTGCTAGGTAAATTAGAAAGATTCCTTGTATCATTCAACAGTACGTGGATAGTTCCGGCGACAAGTACCTCTATGAGTTCTAGTAGGTTTCGAAATACAGACATTTTGCGCTGCAACAAGCAATACTGTAAATTCCAACAGTTATCACTGGAAAATTATCAAGATAGCTGGATATATCATAGAACAAAGTGATTAATCACATTCATGATTTCACAATGAAGTTAACAATTGTACTGTCATTGTGCTGCAAGAAATGACAGCAGATCAAGCAAATTGTCCAGTAGAAACGTACAAGAAAATTCTATAAAACCCACAAATATTGTGATACTTCTTTTGCAATATGAAGCAAACTCCATTAATGGAAAACAGCAATAATTTTTATTTAACACTCAAAAAGGCGACATACAAACAACAAGAAAAGACGAATTCTAACATTTAAAAATAAAATAAATACATTATTCTTGTGAGAGGCATACGTGGCTCTCGAGCCTGCGTTTCAAATATTGCCGTTAACACATACCTTAATTAATTTAGAAGTTAAACAACAAAATATACCTTAAAATGTTCATCTATTTAAGATATTAATTTTAAATTATAAGATTTTAATAACAATATTTAAAGCTGTTACAATATCGGTACAGTTTAAAGCAAGCCTGTCACCTGTACATCAAAGTACGCATATTAGGAATGGCCGGGCCCTGCTAACTGCTAAAATTCCTCCTCAGTCGGAATTCCCAGAGCACGCACCCGGGATAGTCCGAGGGTCTCCCACCTCTCTTCACCAGCATTCACCTCTCAAGAAAATTTCGGCTTCCCGTGTATTTTGTGTGTCTCCTTGCCGCGCAGCGTCGTCACCAATATCCCGTCAGCGTGGTGTTACGCGGATGCAGATCTCATCACCAGATCTGTTGCATACGACGGAGAAGTATATGTGTGCCGGTAATCCCGATTCTCAAAACCCATGGCTGACCCCGGGCCAACTTCTTAAACCTTTCTTTTCTTGTGGATACATTTCGAGAGTATAATCCATTGCACATTCATTCCAAACGATCGCTTTCAAAAGCCAAATTGCTAAAAAAAAAGTGAAAAAAAGTGCTAAAGAGAATATACGTGGTTTTAAACGGATGCACCACGCACTGCTGAAACGAAAGTTAGCTGTCATGGCCCAAAAAATGCTAAAGATTTCAGTGCTCGTATGTCATGGAAGAAATTCACATACTATATCGAGCAAATCAAATTGAAAAACAAAAAGGCATATATGCTGCTTATGACAATATTTTGCCATAGTCAGCATATATTCCCGGCTTCGGATAATTGGATTATTGCTTATTCCGTTCCTTGGCTAAATTCCTTCATATCATCATAGTTCATTCATCATAGTTCTTTTATATTATTGAAACGACGTTTCAATAATATAAAAGAACTCCTAAGATTAATTAATTTTTTGCCTTCAAATGGCGTCATATGCATAGTGTATCCAAGATTCTGAAAAGAGCTTTCTTAAGATAGTGCAATTCATTGTCTAGCATAAAGAGTTTGTTATTTGTGAATTTAAGTAAAGTGATTATAATAACAAAATAAAACACTTTTTCAAAGACCAACATATAATAAAATGCTTTCATTTAAAATTTAAAGAAACTCACCAGCCTATAACAAAATTTTATCTCAATTATTTTCCATGAAATTTTAAATTTATAATTATCTATTATCTAAACTCCTTCATGCACAGCTGCATTAAAATAAACTCATAGAATAATTTATCCGTATTTAAGATTTATTTTGATCCGATATATTTCTATTTACAATATATATTAAAATAATGTAGAAAGATAGCTACATATAATATTGGCAGATTATAAAAATGTTAATATTATGTACAACAACACAATTGTGCAATGATTGCTCTTTTTAGTATAATTTATAATTAATCTGGTTACAATATTTAATCTTGTGATTTTAACACACATTTTAACAGAATAAATTTGATTAGACAGTAAATGATGTGGAATATTTCTCGTAAAAATGGTGGTAAAAGGCAGTATAATAAATATCGAATAAAATGTTTCGCTTCTTATACATTATACACTATTATGAGTCATATATCGTAGCTTTAAAATATTCCCCTTGCGTTTACGATAGATCAGATGTGAAAGAATCTGAAAATCGTATTTTCAGGGTGACAGATTCAGTTCGTTTGTGTCATGTATCCAGTTGTCAAATAAATTGAGGCAAGAATTTGAAATGTGGAAGAGTTATATTCCTCTAGCGTAAAAAATCCCTCTCAAAGCCGAGCATATTGAATAGATTGGAAATATATTTGCTACTGGAAGAGTTTATTCCGTACTAAAATGTATCTTCGTACGAATTCCGTTCGGTGCAAATAGATTAAAAATGACCTCAGGGAATTAACATCAATATTTTTGAAAATCAGAAAATGAAATCGAAAGCAAAAAACAATAATATATGAGAGAAAATTAAAATGAGTTTCATTTAAATAACTAAGAAACTCGTATTAAATTGTCCTTTCCGTTATATATATATATATAAAACGGAAAATGTATATATGTAAGGTAAAAAACTTTAAATCAAAATTATAACGTAAATTACTAATAACCCCTTAAATTCTCATTTTAATTTGGATATTTCTCCTCGCTATTCTGAAAAATTATAATTGTTTATAACAACATTTCTGTACTGCGTCATTTCTATATTAATGCATATGCTAGGGCTTTTATATAACGATGATGATGCAGATAACTCGAACTGAAACTTATCTTCTAAATAAACTTGCTTTCTTCACCTTGGCATAGCTAGACTGGCTTGCTGCCAGTCTTCCTATCGCACGAATATCAAAAATGTAAATATCCCGGAACAAGCACAATTAGTATACCAATTTGTTTATGGCGTTTAAGTCTTTAACTATAATAAAAGAACTATGATTAAATCTGCCATGACTGCGTCTTATTACATCTGCCTGACTCCCAAGTTTATTCTTCAATGCGGTTCATCTATGTGTACTTCAAAATATATCTGCGTCATTTCCAAATCTTTACATATACTGCATTTGAGTAGGAAGTTTTCGCAATACTTAAGTGGAAAAGAAATTTCATTGAATGGATATATAATATAAAACATAGATTCTGCACTGATGCGGTCCGCATATAGACCAGCTGTGAGACAGTTAGACATTGGCCTTTCAAATCGGGTTCACATTGAGTGAAAGGCTGCATATGAATGCTGCATATGAATTTTGTTTTTTCATGTTTATAAGATAAAATCGAGCCAATTTGTTTCTTGAAAGCCTGCCTTCTGAAAACGCCTGCCTGTAAGTTCGTCACCAAAATAAAATCTGAGTTTGAATTTCATAGAAATTTTTGATGATTGCGATCAGCTAGTGTAAATGAAGTAAGAGAATGCAAGATCGTTCTAACTTCAAATCGTTCCATGTGATGATTGCAAGGGAAGAATTACGTGCGACTGATATTTCTCTCCCCAAACTGGTATGGTTTGTTCTGTATCTGCAGGCTCGTGTTTATACTCGCCGTCTCTGGTTCAGACCGTATTCCCGCATTCAATTTCCATTTGTTTGTCCATAATCCTTTAGGAATGCTTATTTTAAGAAATTAACATATGCAAGCATACAAAGATAGAGAAAAGACAATAATAAACACCGACTCTTGCTTCCAAAATGCTGCTGACAGTAATTTTGTATAAATATTTATAAAGCAAATAATGACACATCTAAAATAATGCACTCATATATCGAAACGTTCCACGAAAGCAAAGATCTAAAAAATGCATAAATACTTACAGAACAGAAACAATTTTATGTATTGAAAAACGTTTATGTCCTTTGTAAAATTTACATTTTCCTCAAAGAAGCACTTGGAGGCAAGCGATTTGAGACAAAAGTTCAAGTGATTCCCTTCAGCTCTAGGAAATATTTTATTCCCATTCAAAGAGGGTTATTAATCAATGGAAATATATTCATGTCTCAATTCTGTTATTAACTATGAAAAGGAAGCCAAGTAATTCTATTTAAAGCGGTGTTATCAAATATATTTCAAATATAAATTTTAAATAGATATTACTAAAAAGTAAGCTATCTGTATTACATCTGAGAAAGATCTTTTTTAAATTTCTTATGAAAGGATTAGCATGCGTAAATCCAAAGAGCATTTAAGGTAAATAATAAAATAAATTAGTATACACTATAACATATGCAAGCATATAAGGTATTTCTCCGCCTTTCTAGCGTGACTTCGTGGTGTAGTGGTTCTGCACTCTGCGCTGGTATTCCAGAGGTCCGTGGTTCGATTCCCGGGATAGGGCGATCAAACATGAAGGAGCCCTTTATGGTTGAGCTTCATACCCTATTCGAGGAAGCTACCGTTCCATGGCCGTGCATTGAATTCAAGCAAGACCGTAAACGTGTTGCGAATTAAAGTCATCCTTGCCATTCTCGTATCAGTCCTCGTATTACACCCACCAATCAAAGCAAGCATGGAGTAGCGAAAGAAACCCCATGAAAGCCAATACTCGATTGTCTGCGAGGAAACTACTGGCCACAGCCTTTTGGGATTGGAAGGGCGGATTTCTTACAAGGACGTCAGATGAGCAATGCAACTTATTACTGAGATTTCTTGGATCAAGTTAGGCTTCACTGTCGACGCAAAAGAAGGAATTATCCCATACACTAGGTGTTGGTCCTGTGCAGCAATGCCAGGCACAACACAGCAAGTGTAATGCAGCGGAAACTGGTGGAAATAATGAATTGGAAAAACGCTTGATCACCCCCTTACAGCCTAGAATTATCGTCATGAGATTTTCACATGTTGGACCCCTCAAAGAAGCACTTGGAGGCAAGCGATTTGAGACAAAAGTTCAAGTGAAAACATTCGTGCGCAACTGGTTAGATACCCGTCCAATTTATTTCTCCGAGAACAGAAGTTTAAAAACAAATCAATAAAAAAATGGGAAAAATGTATCATAAAACGAGGATATTATTTAGAAACATAATTTGTAGAAATGTAGATGCTTCCTATTAAAAATTTGTTTTAAAAATGGCTCGTTTATATTTGATACGCACATCAGGATCGATAGACAGTTTGATAAATCTAGTTGAGTACATCAGGATCAATAGACAGTTTGATAAATCTAGTTGAGTACATCAGGATCGATAGACAGTTTGATAAATCTAGATATAAAGAGATGCTTATTAAACTTACAATAAATCAAAAGGTAATGGTTAACTAGTTAATTGGAAGAACTCAAATCAAATCAAAATAAAAATAACATATATGTTTTACTGTTTTACATATATATATTAATGTAAAATACACCATTAGATACATTTTCCCAATTCATTATTATTTTTTGATTATGTAATTAGTTTCTTAGTGCTTCGCTCATCCTTTTCTCCCACCCTGTTCTCCCGAACCATCTTTTGAAGGAAGGGATTATGTAATATATGAGAAAATACTATAGCTGCTTTCAAAATAAATGGCGATTACAAAATTAACATTCTAAATTTGGTGCTCTCCCTCTAAATTCATCTATTCTCACAAATTCTAGATCTTTCTATGTTATGCAACAATACGAGAAAAGGGCAACTAAAACTAATTTTAACCAACCATAGCTTGCCTATAGAATCGCACCTATTTTGGTATAAATAATTCTGGCGAGCTAATTACGTCGTTCTGCTGCATTCCTTTCCTAACTTCCGCCATACAAACATCTCTATTTTGCTATGATCTCCATTGTTCTCGTTCTAAATGGTATAACGTGCATGTAAAAATATTGTAATTGTTTATGATTTAGAAATATCTTATCTACTAAGAAATGATTTGATTATGCGCGAAAATAAAACCTGGTGATTTATAGAAATGCAGTTTTTGTTATCTTCATCGATATGCCTTAACCATCAGCCTTGACGGACATCGAAAGCTGTTGAGAATTCCAGCGTTCGACTGCTCATTCAAAATCATTACATATATATATATATATATATATATAATTTAATCAATATATATATATACATAGAAAGAAGGAGATAAAGAGTTGATTAGCTGGTTTTTATTAGCTAATCGGAAGACTTCAAATCAAAAATGATATATATGTGTGTGTGTAAGACAGAAAATATGAAAAAAAAGAACTAAATTTAATTTAGCAATAGTCATTTTATTTCCTCAATTTGTGTGGCTAAGGCCCCTTTTCGTCATAAAAATAAAAACTATTTATAATAAATTTCTGGACTGGGTCTTTCAGAATTAGATCGTTCCATGCTTGCTTATATAATCATGCCGTAATGCGACAGCTCTTATCAAATCACAGATTAAAATTTTAACAAAGCACAGAAGCTATATATCCTATGGTTGCTAAATGGGCGCTTACCTTCCTACATTTCTTTCGCTATGGAAATACTTGGTCCTCCGCTTTCGTCCATTTTTCTTAAGGTCTGACAAGTTAGATAAAAGTGTGGTGTGCATATCGAAACCATAATGATGATGTGTAAAGAAGAGGATGTGTCTTTAAAAATTAATCATGAAGAAGTAAAATTATGTTTTCTTCTATATTACTATTTTCTTCTTTCTATGTATTTCTTTCTCCTGATGAGGAGGGACCTTTAGCTGCCCTCGAAATCGATTGAGTGTTTCATTATACCTACGCTAAATATAAGGTTGTTTTTTACGATTTTGAAAGTAAAATTATGTTTTTTCGTCTGCTAAGATTTTTCTTCTCCGTTATGCATCTTATGTATCTACGTATCTTAGATACATAAGATGCATAACCTTCTATAACCTCAGTAAAAAATCTCAAATTATCTGCAATTTTATTACATACATATGTATATGTACGTTCTAAATTAACGTGTTCATTTTAGTATAGTTTTTGCTCTTTATTTTCTAGGGAAGAATCGGAAATTAAAAAAAAAAATAAATGTAAATATACGTATCATATGCCAATATATCATTATACTCGTATATATATAGTTTTGATTTAAATATTTTTTCTTTATTATTTAATTCATTTCGAAGCATTCTGCGCTACTTTAATAATTTATTATTTAACTTGGAATTTCTAAATTTTTATACATATATACAATTCAATAATTAAATCAAAATGTAGTGGTTAACTATGTAGCAAGAAGAACTGAAGTTAAAATCAAAAGAAAAATAATATGTGTATATCGTTACATATGTATAGATATATACATTTTTGAAACTTTATTCATGAAATATTTCATATAAATATTATTTCACTCATTATATTTAATCATTTTAATCTTTGAATATTTCCTTCTCCCATTGGTAAATGAAAAAAATGCAGAAATAATAAACATAATTCAGTGCAAAAGAAATTTAGAATTATTTCTATTTTTACTGTTATCCATTTATTAAATACTGATCCTTCCCACTTTTCTGTTTGCTTTTGCTTTGGGAGAAAATATTAAGTACTTACATCCGAAAATGCAAAAATCTGCGAGGAAACACTTAAGCAGAATTAAATACAAAGGCTTTCCGCTAAAAATAAAGTTGCTTTATTATTTGCATTAAGAATTTCTTAAATTTCTCGATAAAAAAAAAAAAAAAAAAAAAAAAAAAAAAAGTACAATTTAACCGCTTCGTGATAAACTTTCTTGCAGAACGTTCGCCTTTGTTACTATTTTGAATTACGATTTTAGACATCATATGAAAAACACGCTTCTTTTGAATTTTATACTCCATATATTCAAAAGAAAAAGGAAATATTTATCATTTAAAGCTTTCTACATGCGAAAAAGAAGCTTACGCGCGTTTCTTCTTTTTATTTATTTTTATTTTTGACAGAACGTCTTTTTATTTTCTTCTTTAAGTATTTTCTGATAAGTATAATATACAGTTTTTTTAGAATGAAAAATTCTGAAATTCAATAAATACTTTCCATAGAATTAAAATATTTGCTTGAAATATTCTTTTCAGGTGTCAATTTGTATACCCTACTGCAATCCTTCCCAAATTCCTATACCATGTTCTTTTAGAATGAAGATTTAAGAAATAGAAGTGTTCCTTTTTTTTGGGTGGATTTAAAGGAATAGAAATGAAATATTAAATAGCTCACAAAGAAAGCAGAGGCGAAAACTAACTCTATTTATCAAACTTAAAAAAGAAGCTCTAGGAGAGTAATCCAAACAAAAGATTAAATATTTTTTATAAAGCATCTTTACTTTCTATTCAAGGAAGTGGAGCTTTTGTTAGGAAGACAATCAAGTAAAAAATCGCCCCAAAGGAAAAGAACAAAGTAACTTTTATGAATGAATTTCTCTCTTAGCGTAATTGATGGCGAGAGAAGAAATAAATGTGATTTAATATCTTCTTAAATTCATGGTGAAGATAAACTTTTCCTAAAAAATTGCTGATCAATAATAGATGAAAGAAAAGTTGCAAACTTCTTAACTATTAAATAAAGATTTTTAATACACGAACTTTTGATTAAAACCATTAATAGCTTGCATAAATCTATAAGGTTACCATTATTTTGAATTAACAAGTTATTTATAATTTCAGCCTTTTCCGAAATTTCTTTTCGTTTCATCACCAGAAATGTAAACCAGTTAGAGCGTATTTTAACTGAGGTTTTTCGATCTTAAGAGAAAGCGTGTTTCTGCTTCTCGAGGCCACGTTACTTCATATTGCCAGCTCTGAAAAGATTGTAATTATTTTTATTTATATTTTAGCTGCCATAATTTAAACTGTTACGCCGGTGAGAGTTCTCAGTAAACTTGGATTTAAATTAAATTGTACAGTCTTTAGGTTAAATTTTAAATTTTGAATTTTATTGTTAATTTTAGTTTCATCGCCATAAGTTTTATCTGATCCTGTAAGCAAGAAATGCGTTTATCTGCTAAGTTCTATTAAATACAAATACTTGTTTTAAACCTTCTCAAGGCTCTGTGTTTTACTTCAGACACAGCGATAATTCATTCATGAAAATTCATACTTCCAAAGCAAATCAATAAACAACTCTGTAAACAGTAAACAACTAAATAAAGCTTAAGACTTTATAGCCATTCTTTATTAACCATTAATTTTAAATAATGACATTATTCTGGAAATTATGAAATTTTATTATACTATCTTAAAAGCAAAGTTGGATAATTCAACAGGCATGTATTAAAGATAGCATGTTAAGATTATTCTGTACATTAATTCCAAATTTATGTATCTAAAAAATGCATTTTTAGACTTACTATAATATGGAAGCAATGTCTGTGTTCTAAAAACATGTTTAAATTTAATAAAAAATGTCGAATGAATAGAACCGAAATATTTTTATTAGAAATGAACTTGAAAATAAAAGCATATTTTAAGGATAGGCAAATATTTAATTAATGCATTAATAGTCAAATATTAGTAATAGAAGCAAATATTTAAATATTTGCTTTCATTATTAATGCTAATGTTTGGCTTCCGGTTAGCGGTAATAATCTAAAATATTCAAAGTGAATTAGGTTTTATTTTTTAAGTATAACTAGATTTAATTATGGTTTTAATAATACAGAAAATCATGGGACGTAAAATATTAACTCAAAGATAGATCTTTGTAAGGACAAAGAATTATGTGGCTTAAGTAAATTTATTTCGAAGGATGATTAGACAGATATAAAGGAATTAGAGGAAATTTTATTTTTAAATACTTCATGAAAATGTTGTAAATGGTTTATCGTTTTTTCATACTACATTTAAAGTAGTTAAATGGTAGATAAATATCGTCATTACAATAATAAAAAGAACTTGATTTAAAAGAGAATAGTCAATAAAATAGCATAACCAAAATGTTTCATGAAAGAAACGTCTTAGCCTTTCTGTTTACATATGTCGCTTTAGTGTTTCTTTTCATCCGTATTATGCAGACTACTGTCATTATGAAATTGAAAAAACAGCTATATAAAAAAAAGTATCACTTAATTAAAATGCGTATTCAGATGTATTATTTTATAATTATCTAAGTGAAAGTAAAAGTTCATAAAAATATATCATTACAAGCTGGTGTTACATTTTAATTAAAAAATTACAATGCTTTTATGCGATTAATGTGATTTCTATGCATTGCCTGGGAGACGAAGTTTGGAAAAGCATCATATTGAGTACTGCACACAATTTAAGCCACTGTAATCTGAAGTAGATTTAGACGTAATTTTCTTTAACGAAAAGGCACGACCTCGTCTGCATTGGTACATTAAAATCTAAAATTATTATCAACTACTCCGTGCAATTTGTTTATAAAGTGTTTACTTATCCCTGTAAATTTTTGAACATATGAGGATCCTTCATCTTAAGAACAAATCTTCCGTTTTCTTTATGTCTTTAATTAATTAATGATTTGGAAGCCTTTCGGAATGTTCGGCCCTCCAGATTCAAGCTTGAAAAATCGCATAAATCTGCCTTCTAGAGTACTGAAAATTATCATGATTTTAAAGACAGAAAAAAGCACATGACTGAATGTTTTCACTAACACAAGTATTGGTGGTCCGACATCCTTCACTGAAGCTATTAACATAGGACCACACCATACGCACAATCCCCTGCACTTTTATCCGTAAGCAATATTTCCCAATGGTTGATCACAGCCGATAAGAGATGATTTCAACGTACAAACGTAATTTAGTTTATCCACAAAAAATGACATGGAAAATAAAGGTAAACCATAATCCTTTGAATGAGGCTGCCCTCTAATTATTAAGATTAGTGATTCAGTATCAGGCACATAATTTTCAGAAATGTTATAAACAGTTCATAAATTAAGTTCTGCATTAAAAAATTCACAGAACTAGTCTCAAAGGTTTAAACCTTTTAAAACATTATTTTTCAGCTGAAAAAAAAATTAAATAAAAAATAAGCAGATTACGAAAGAGATGCAAGTGATAAGATAAAGCGATGAAAATGACGCGGAGAAAGTCAAGCTACTAAAACTATCTATAATTTCTTTAACTGAGGGTAAAGATGGATTGGAATTGGGATTGTTAATTAGAACTGAAAGATGTTTATAATTATGAAAAACGCCCCTAAAAATGTACTTCTCAATCGAAAATGTTTCTTGAAGAATTTTGGCTGCAGGAAAATGGTAAATGTGATTTTCTGACCAAAAGATATGGGCAAGAGATGATTTACGTATTTATTTTGTCCTTACGCATGTCTCATGTTCCTTACCATGAATTAGTAGGCTCTTATCACCTATAGTATGAAATTTAGAGGCACATCTTTGATTTCTTATAATTTTTAGAATTTTGAGACTAAGTTAAGGGCTAAACAAATTGTTTTTACAGTGCCCAAGTTGAAACAATGTGCACTGACTCATTCAAAGTATTCTGCATTTTAACAAAAACAAAACAAAACAAAAAAAAAAAATATAAGTCATTTTCTGACGGGTAATTTATAAAAGAAACTTTCTTGGAAATGTCAGATTCACATTTTAATAATTTTAAGAGGAAGCTTGAAATTACATATCCAATGGAAATATCAACAATTGTCTCATAATAATGTACGGCGAGGTGCGAAAATATAAGAAAACAGTTATATAATGACATTAATAGACGTGTCATGCTTTTTTGTTACCCTCCTGGAATTTGATAAATCGACAGATATAACTGACACATCTAAAAAATAAAAATCAGCATCAATTGCTGATTTTTATTCATGTGATTTTAAAGGTTATACATACGAAAAACAATTGGTAGGTAGGACGTTTTTAAAAGAAATGAATAAAGGTTTAGATATATTCAAACGTTTTAAAATCTTTCTCACTAATTCAAAACTACACTTTTTAAAATTAGTTTCGATAATAAAAGACGGAGAGGAAGCAATGATAAATCGGATAAATGTTATTTGTAAATCTATGTCAAAATTATTGCGAATCCCCAAGTTTTTTTAGCTACAACTGCATATTCCAGCAATACGTATTAACCACTAAAAAGAATAAATACGAAAGAAATAATGGACGCAGAGTTCAAAATTGTTAATTCTATTCGAGGAAATTCGCTTAAATGGCGTCTCTTCTATTTACAATAGTCTGAAGAGTGAACAAAATGTGTGTGTGTGTGTGTGATTATGGTAAAGCCTCGAGGGCTATCTGCCTAAGAGGAGGGATGCCTTCGTGGAGGACTTTCTAAGGGAAACTGGCTCGTATACACGTTACACATAGGGAAAACCACGAAAACGCCCATGCAGCCAGCCCGTTCGCGGGATTCGAACCTCGGACCGAACTACCAGTGTTCAGCGTCTTTACCGCTCGGCCGCTGGTGGGCGTGAACAAAATGATTACTACATATCGATGCAAGATGGCTAAGCAGAAATAAGTTTCTGCAATGCTTTTGTGATTTATTAACTTATAAGGTATTTTCTATCTCTTTCCAGCATACTTTCGTGGTGTAATGGTTAGCCCACTCGGCATTGCATGTTTTTCACATGTTTCCTGCTTCAAATGGCCTAATGACTCTACACTGGCCCCCGAGCTAAAAGGTGGTGGATGATGATTCTTAACCACCAGGATTTAGCGACTTGGTCCTCTAATCCTCAGTGGCCCTTTAAAAGGGGGAGTATATAAGATATCAGTAATGGGCGCAGCCCAACCCACCTTACCAAGCAAGTTGGTCTCATGGTCATAACAGGCCCCACCGGAGTATAATTTCTCCCTCCTTCCAGCATGACTTCGGGGTGTAATGGTTAGCACAATCAGCGCGTATTCGAGAGGTCCAGGTTCGAGTCCCGGCAGCATATTTCACAAGTGCACATCTGCGTAGCCACCGAGGGAGTGGCTTCTAGGATGGACCAATGGGTATCCAGTAATATTTCTGTCATGTCACATGACTTTTGTATTGTCGATTTTTTCACAAAATTTTAATTGCGAAGTGAGATCAAATATAAGCAATTGTGAAGATTTCATTATCTGGTTGAAAGAATTTGAAATAAATACGAACACATGTTGGTAGTCCGCAAAAATATGCATGGGAAATATTACTTAATAAGATGAAGAAAACAATATGTGATAACCATCTGATCCCAAATGCTATATATTTACATAAAACTATGCATATGAGAAATATATTTACACCAATTACATATGTAAATAAAATTCGGCACTTTTTATTGCAGTCTATACGAAATACTCTTTTGTTATCAGTCTATACGAATACTTTTTGTTATCAGTCTATATGAAAAAGATGTTCTATAATAATAACCAATGCAAAATATGATTCAAAGCGAACTTTAATAATTTGCATTCGTATACATTTAGTATGTTAAATTTTACATTTACTAACCGCTCACTCTTACATGTACTGTCTACACAAGAAATACTCATCAAAGAAGAAAAGATTTATCTTATTCACAACGAATATATTCCGTTTATTCACATATCTTTTAATGTTAACAAAGGATATAATCAGATTATATACGATATGAATTCTGAATCTTACACTTTCAAAATTAAAAGAATGCAAGCACTGAAATAAGAAGACGCTAGGTTCACTGTAACGCTTCTAGTGCCTTTCAGCTCAATAAAAATAAAACTATACACTTGAACTTTCTTAATCCAGAGGTGTTAGTAAATGCATAACATTCGAGGCTAATCGTAACTTTAGTCATTTTCTCGATGTAAAGAGCGATAATATGCCGTGAGCATCAATCCAAATATCAATGCCTGATAAAAATAGCGAAAGTGAAATGTCAGCGATTAATTACGCTCATTAAACAAAAGCACTGTGAGATATTCTGCTATAACGTTATACATTTATAACTGCGAAACAAATTCAAATTAAAACGTAAATAGCATATGCTCATATGCACGAAGATTTAGCGTCAAAAGAGCAATAGAAGCTCATTGGTCCATTTTCGAAACTCCTCCCTCAGTGGCTACGCTGATGTGAACTTGTGAAATATGCGTCCCGGCAAGGGTACATTTTTCACACGCTTTCTGCTTCAAATGATTCTACAAACGGAGATACAAATTTTTCTCGAAGAGCATGGTCAAGAATACGCGAATTTAAATGATGAAACTTATCTTTTTAATTTAACTTTTCATACAGATTTTACATCAAAATTAATCAAATTATTATTGGAAAAAAATCAATAACTGAAATGGTCAGAAGATTGTGCTATAGAGCACAATTTATTACGCTAGTAGAAGACTTCAACGAAACAACTTTAATCAATTTCTATATGTCCAATCGCCTGCAAAAGCATACAAATGTTAATAATAACGCTCAAAAACATGTTTATAATATCCAAAAGGTGATTAAAAAAGTTAGATTTCACGATTTTGAAAAAAAAAATATTGTGTAGTATCTATCTTTTCCTTTTAAAATACATTACCCGAAAAATTTCTAACACATTTAATAGTGAAACAAACGTTTAGAAAACATAATTATAATTCTACAAACTAACCTCAGCTAGCTTATAGCCAGATAACTTGAAGACATTTGGGTATACATTAATCGGGAAAGAATCCAGATATCACCAAATGTAGGGAATATATTCTTAATTGGATTATAGTATATATTTCCATAAAATCCCCGCTTTTTCTTACTTAAAAATTCAGGAAGATTGAACATATTTCCCTCCTGATCTTTCCCTTCCTAAACCCAAATTGAAGATTCATTATCATTATCTTTGTTTTGATACACACCAAATCATGAAAGCTCTGTCGATGACATGCAGACGCAGATATTCCTATTAATGATAAGATAATAAAATAAAATTTGATCTACATTTTTTTCTGCGGCTACTTTTTAGTTAACAGAATATGGTGTTGGTGTATTTAATTATGGCAAAGCACACGAGGGCTATCTGCCTAAGGGTAACAAAATATGGAGTTGGCTGAATACCCGCTTTGTACAGTGTCATTTATTGGTACACAAGGACACAAGTTTTAATGGGTAGAATATAAAGATTTTTGTGGACAGATCGCAACACATCTTATGTAAGAAGTTGATCATATATATAGAAACGTTGGCCAAACTTGTACTGTAGGAGCTGCAATGACAAGATAAGCTGTAATTGCAAGGCACAGTGACACTTGGAACATCATATGAGGGATAACATTCTGAACAAATGTATTAAAATGTAAGATTCGCTATCTATAAAGGAAGATTAGACAGATCTAAGAAAAAAAAAGTTGATGAAAACGAGAGCCTTATTTATCCCAATTAGAGTCATCTTCAACCGTTAGCAGGTTACAAGGCTGTGAATAGATGTATAATAAGAGTTGATACAAAGTAATAACTATAAGATGCTGTATCTGCTACTATGAAACTGATAGTTTTGTACTTTATTTTATATTATGTTAATTTAGATGCATAAAAAATATTCATACGGGCAAAAGGAACTGTTAAAAATGGAATAAAATAACATTTAAACTTAAAACGGAAATTTAAGACAAGGTAAATCAGCTAGGAAGATATTAATCGCTATCTTAACGTCAAAAATACAGTATTTACTTTGATAATAATTAATAATGAATCTGCGTAGATGTAAACTGGAAGAAATCATCTATTTGTTTACAGAAAGCAACTTTATAAATCCTTGAAACTCCAATTCATCTCTAGGCTTGATGAACTAAAGATGTACAAATATTCTTTGATGGTTTTTTTAATTTTTAAACTGGATTACATCCTTTCATTTAGGGGCAAGAATTGAACAGCAAATTTCTGAAACAAAAGAAAATATTTAGTCAAAATAAGAAACATGTCGATCCTTGCGAAGAAACATTGCATTATATTTTCCGATAATAAAGGTTTCCTTTGTTCATTAATAACTAACCTGTCGATAATTTTGATAAAGATAATGATAGGAGGAAAAAGAACACAGATAAAAGAAGTCTTTGAAATAGTTGCTGAAGAAACTCAATTTATCAATGCTTAGCTAATTAGACTTTTATTTGAAGTGCGTTTTTCCAGATTCTTAAAATATGTACAATTTTATTTTTGTTTCCTATTGGTTTAAATTTGAAGCGTTTCTAAGATATAGCTTTATGCTTTTCACAGATAACTTGAAATCATGAAAACTACATTATTTTAATATGCTACATTATCTTACATGCGAAGCTAAGCTACATTATCTTAATATGCGAAATATTACTACTTAATTATAAAGATTTAAAGTTTATTGGATTAACTCGTATAATTTTATATTTTCTAGTTTTATTGCCAGTATTATACGCTGCAATCTACAATGAATGCTCCGTAAGTTTGCAAAAAAACACATAATTACAATTTTTCACGCAATGTTGTAAAATTTATAGAAATTTGTATTTATAAAACATGCTTTCATATTCATTTTCCATGAATTTTTTTTGACATTTGCTGTCTCCCTAATTACACTTTTTTTCTCAATATTTTTATCGAATTTATTATGTGTAAAAATTAATTGAGGAAGGTTTAAAACAACAAAAGTTGTAGAGCTATTTCACTAAAATTTTATATTTCATTTGAAAAGCATATAAATGTTATGTAACAAATTAAATTAAATTAAAATTTGAATTTATTATAATGAACTGGGTTTTAAATTCCGTATAAAGCATATAGGTTTTATAACATTCTGTTAATTTTTTAGATGTTTATACTTTTGTCTGTGTAAAACAAAACGTAAATTCTCAGAACGTAGATATGCACTAGGTTTGCATACGTAGAATTTTACTTCAAGGTTACGTAATTTTAACAAACGAAATCTTTAGTCTAAATAAATCATTCCAAAAAAATAATCCCTTAATTCTACTATGTATATATCTATTATAAACAAGTAATAAAAATTGAAAATTACAGGTATTGAGTTAGGATAGTTAAAGTTAACCATTTCTAAGCTCAAACCATTGTATGGGCAAATCAATATACTGCTGAATTTTAATAATTTTGAGAAAATACGTAAGCGAATAAGCGAATTATATGGCTAGCCAGCAAAATTAATTAGCAGCATCTTTGTGCAATAAATGTATATTTCAGTGCGAGACTTTGTCATTCGTATGTTAAATTGTACAGTCGAACAAATGAGCATGGCTTCACTGCTGAAAGTGGTTAAGTCACTTTGGGTTAATTACACTTGTTTCTAATTTGCTAACATTGATTTTTCTACTAAGGCTACTAGTACATTAAAAAAATTAAGTCAAGCATCAGCGTTCGCAAGTAAAATAAAATGCATTGGAGTTGATACTCAGTCCTCTCAAAATTACGACACTGTTATGACAAAAAAATTACAACAAAAAAAGGTATACATTTAGGGTATACAGTAAACTGTAAAATTTAAGTATTTAGTCAATAAGACCTGGTCCCCATTCAGTATAAACACGGTGAGTAAAGTGTTTAAGCTGAACATTCACAGGATACATGCATTTTAGAATTCATGAAGACTTTAATTTTTATTTTTATTTTCCGTAATAGAAATGTATATTTCAATTACTTGCATTGCACATTAGCAGTTAATGGACAGCATAGTAATTTGTGCAACTTCCGAAAATAAAAAGTGCTCTTACGTTTGCACTCATGTATGTTGCAGAGAATTCGTAAGTTGAAAAGTTCATTTAAAGCACGTTGCTGACACGAATTATTTTATTTTCTTCCCTAATTGCCAGCCGTTTCGTGTCTATTCTGACTATTTATGATGAAAACGAAGTGGCAACATGACACGTTGTCCTGAAAACGAGAATGTGAAGGATAAATTTAGAAAAGCTTTTCTGTTCAGTTGAATTCTATTTTTAAATTATTCTTCGCCAATAGATTTAATCTTGCTGTTTAATATATTTTTGTATGTTGTGTTTGAGGGTCAGAAATAAATACACATAAGTAGAAGAGAACATTTTCAGTTCATAGATGTGAGAGTATTTTAGGCACATCTTGACTACTAAAGTTTGTTTTTCAATTAATACTTAATTTTATGTTTTACCTGCCCTTTACTTCTATTCCTTTCCATTAATTCCACAAAAAATTTAAATTATATGGTTTCAACGGCTCAGTGTGTAGGTTAGTAGAATTTGTTTTGGCAGTGCTACCAGACTCACTGTTCTCTTGTGTTTCTGCCCATCTATAATTTTCGCAGGATTCATTGAATGTCTCTTTGGCTTTCGCTGTGTGTTCAGAGATGATGCTTGCGTTTTACAAACCAAGGTATTACGCAGTTAGATATATTATTCGCTTTGTGCGTGCATAGAACGTGTTGTAACTCTCGATCCCAGGAAGAGTGAGAATTTTAAACATGTTAAATTTTTAGATTATATCTATGAATGGTTAAAAAAGTTCTGTTTGTATTTTGCTCCCAAAATATTTATTAATGTATTGTATTTGGAATTCAAAGACAAGATTATTAAGTAAGACATAGCTTAGAATGAGTAACCACTGTGTACATTTAAGCATAAAAATTCTGTTTAAACTTATACACTGAAGAACCGCAAACAAATGATAACTCTGATTTCTTTTATTTGTTGTATATTGATGTACTTAATATCTCAACTGAAATTTTTCAATATTTTTGAGTTCTACAGTATAAAAAAAGTAAACATAACTTTAAGTATCGATTAAAGTTTTACGTATAATTAATCTGTAATATTCAAGGGGATAAATTCAAGGGAAATTGACTAAATATTATTTATAGATATGAAATGGTAATTTCTATCCATTAATTAACAACATTTATAATATACATCTCTATAACTTATAATAAATAATTCCTTTTTAATAGATAAAATAGTAAACTGATAAAATTGTACAAATATTGTTATCTCAAAATGCGCATGCTCTATACATCAGTTAAGAGTCAAGAGGAAGAAAACTCTTTATAACTTTGATATCAAAGGCGTTAAAAAGAAGCACGCATTACACAGCCGTAATCCCAGGATAGAATTATCCGAGAAGTTTATAGATAAGAGCTTCAACCATAAATCTTTCACCTTTAATTTATCTTTTCTACCCGTCAAAAAGATAAAAGCCCCCCTGGGCTACCATTTCCAATGACATGATGAAGAATTTTGTCAACTAAAAAGATTTATTGAAGTAGCTTATGGCAGGAAATATTAATAAAGAAATTTAAAGTAAAGTAAGGAACAAAAATATTGCCAGTAGTAGGCGATATTTCTTTCAAAATAAAAAAAAAATCCCTAAAAATACCTCACAAAAACAAGGCAAAAAATTACAAGTGAGCGATGCACGCACGACAGAGTTTAATACCTAGCAATTATAATTTCAAAGCTAAATTTTACGCTTATAAACAATTCCGTTTGTTGATTTATTGAGAATTTTTAAACAGTTTTATTTATAATTTTCCGACTAAAGTATTTTTTAAATTTATAATAAATACTTTGTGTGAAAAAATAAACAGAATTTAGAGAATTGCTGTTGGTCTTTTTTATAAAAATTAATAATCATTATAAAGTAGAATAAAACATTGTTGCTTATGCAGATTTGTGAATCTGATTTTGTCATCAGTCGTATGTACGAAAAGTCGTAAAGTTTTACTCGGAAGCATCATTTAAACAGTTGCCTCCTTCGGGAAAGCATATCGAATGTTGAACACATCTGTTTAATTTTGTACTTACATAACCATAAATATCAAGTAAAAAAAGGAACTAAAGTTATTCCACAACTCGATGTTATCATTTCCAATAATGGAATACTACTCAGTTGGATTTGTCATTTCAGATTCCTTTCGTATAGTGACAATCGTGTAGATATAAAAAGTTCAATTTCAAACCCGCGTCTGCTAAACCTTACTCCTGTGCTTTCCTTCCACCCAGAGTCACGCGTTCGTCTCTCTTTCTTCCTACCAGATAATTTCAGATCTCATTGATATCGTCCTTTCCGTTTAACTCACTAGTGTTCCAACGGTAAGGTCAATGAACACTTGTAGTTCAAACACTGTTCAAATTCTGGCAAACGAGTTGACGGCTGCATGTGTGTTTTCTTGGTTGTCCTCCTGCGTAACATTAATACGAACCTCAGTTGATCTAGGAAATCTGCCTAAGAAGAAGAACGTCTTCACGAAGACATTCTTCTTCTTAGGCAGATTGAGTTTCTGTGCTTCGCTATAATTCAAGTAATCTAATCCGTTCTTTCATAACTATCTCTGGTTCAGTTGAGCAAAAGACATAGCAAAGCAGCATCTATTCTTGTTGAAATCATCAATATTGCAGTATCAGCAGAGGCTCCAGAGCGTTAATAGACGGCAAGTAGGTGGTTTCCACAACTATCCTTAGCCCGAGTGATACAAATAAATAGAAATAAGTTAATATGTTGGAAATACGTCCGCTTCGAAATACCGACCACTGATCCTCTGCAACTTGGTTTAAGTTATGACAGGGCGCGAAAATTTTTAGTTGGTATATGACATTTGTTTAGAACACTGCTCGAGTTCGATTAGTCACAAATGCGTGCACTACACTTGCTTACCTGTCTCCAGACAATGCTCCTACTCCCATAAGCGTCGTTCTGCCTTTTACTACTATTCAGTTTACCCGCGTTCTACCTCTGGATTTTTAAGTGATTTATTTGTTTTTTTCCTGCAGATGCTTCTTAAATGTATTAACATGAATGATGGAGATGACATGCGTATCTGAGACTTGTGTATTGCATACCGTATGCCGAGTACGATGGTGTCTAACTTTGTAAATTAAGGGCGCTATATATAGGTTATATATTCTTTAAGGCATGTTGCGGAACAGCTTTTTATCTGGATATCCATTGATTCATTTATGTATTTCACCCACTCCATTTGGAGTTTAATATTAAGCAATAGATTAATGATAATAATAGGATTTTTTAGAAGAAAGGTTGTTTTTCTTTTCGTCCGCATTGAAAAAGTTCGTATGGTATACATCTAGCTACATATACGTTCAAAGATTTAGAATGGATTACTGACGAATACCGATGTAGAATTTACGCCGCTTAATGTGTTCGTAGTTAATGTCATTATTCGGATATTGTCATTAAACTGCAGAAGCCCTTCCGTTTATATTAAAAAACACGGAACATTCTTCCCTTATTGCGATCAACAATTTGGTTTTAATATGATCAAAATGCTATACAATAATTTTAAAAACTGAAATTGCTGAAAAACTGAAGTCGCTAAATAAGATCAATATGGATTATAAAAATTGCCAATAAACACAGAAATGTCACCAAATGAGGAAGTAAGTCATCAAATAGCTTAGTTTTGATTTCAATCACCTGTTTAAAATGAAATGAAAATGCAACCGTAGTTTTTCATAGATTTTGAGTAACTTTATCGATTTTGAGGATGGTCAGATACAGTACTCTCTTCTTCAGGAGCAAGAAAGAAAAAAACAAATCTGAAAAACAGTTTTCTCTTTTCCTTGCCTTTGAGTAAAAATCCATGAAAATTTTCTACTAAGATTGCTTTTTGGGCTAAGTTTTCATTTTACATCAGTACGTTCTCTTTCCAATGATGGACTCTGTCCACGTGTTAAGATAAGTTGGCAAAAAATCGCTCACATCATCGGTCAAATAATTTACTGAAACATTATGAACAGTTTATAAATAATCTTTTGAATATACTGTGGATAGTTAATATACAAAATTACTGGTTTTTTACTGGTTAAAATGCTGCAAGGTACCTATTTGTATGTTTCTGTTTAAATATTATATTGAATTATTTAAATCCCTCTGCTATTTTAAAGAGCATATTTTTCTCAGTATTTAATATTATTATTCGGTTAATGATATCAACAAAGTAGACAAACGTAATCACATTAAGCATCGTTACTGCATCATTGTATACTCGTAAGGGGATAAATTTTGATCCTACTGTAAACCACTGATGTCATTTTCTGCCCGCAACTATTAGCTACCAATTAACGCTATCCAAACTAAGTATGGAGTTGTTCTTAATCCTCCGAGCGTTCCAAGTTTAGCACTGAAATTTTAAAGTTCCTCGAAATAACCATGAAGGAATGGCATTTTCTTGAGTGTAATTCAAAAACGAATCGCTCACTTTTGTACTTTGATACCTTTTCGTCTCGCGTTATCCAGCCCGGAATCGGATACATTAAAAGCTGGCAGAAATTTTCATGTGCAATGAAGAAGAAAGCCACCCTTTTATACGGAATTTTACATCCATTCTCACTTGAATGTTAATTTTTGTTCTTGTGATAAACTTATCTACAAGAGCCTAAGTACCAAGTAGTTTTGATTCCAAATGATTTTGTATAAGCCGCAACAAGCATTGCGAAATAAAGCTCGGCATAAATATGTCTTTCTCTGCGTGTTTATGTTTGTGCGTGTGTAGAGGGGGATTTTATAGCATGAAACAAATACTTTTCTTCCTTATAGTTTGTGTCTCATGCAGGATTGGATTTCGTATATCGTTATGTAGCTTTATAGTTTCATAAATTCCTGTTTTCTTTTGTGATTTTTTAAATGCAGTTTTAATATCACGATAAGAATTCTTGCTTTAATTTCATATATGAACATCTTCAATGTTTTAAATTAAAATATGTTAACATAACTTTCATTTACTGTAAAAATAGTTAGCTAATTGAACTTCACTACTAGTTCAATCGAAACAAAATACTTCTTACGAAAGTAGCCCCAAATTTAAATTGAACTAGTAAGTTCTTTTGCATTTAAAATAGTTTTTGTCTCCTAGCTTGGCAGAGAGTAGAGGATTTCGAAAAGCTAACAAAACATTTTCTCATCAACGAAAACGCCCATCCACTATCACCTTTTCCAATTTTCTTTCTAACACAAGCTGAAAGTCATTAGGAAAGGAAAATAAATGCGTTTCCAAACGAAAATAGAAGAATAGAACGAAATTAGATCCAAATTCGAACAAGCATACCGTGATTAGTTAAAAGAGTAAAATTATTCGCTTCAACAGCGAATCCAACAAAGAAAAATTTTCTTAATCCTAAACAGAATTGAAATAAAATTCTAATGAATCAACTCAATTTTCACACCACAAGAATGCTAGTAAATATGCCAGCTTACATGTATTTTTAGAGTGAGGACAATAGAAACAAATTAATACTTAGAGAATAAATTTCCTTTTACTCCTTTGGAGGATTAATGTATGTTTTGAAGCAACACATTTTTCAGCTTTTAGATAAAAGGCCGAATTACGAAAAAAAGATATAAAGCTGATTTCATGAAACTGGTCTGAAGTTGGTTAATGAGGAAAACACACTTATACATTATTTATTGGAACAATGCTTTTTATACGACGGAATGTTTTTTGTATCCTCCTTTCATATTGATTGCGTTCTAAGCCTGGTGTAAATTGCCAGACTGTCAGCATTGTATAAACAGTTACAGGTAACAGTGGGTGGGATTCATATCCGGGGTGATCGTTATAGCAATCAGCATATTACTGACTGCTACATTGTCCGCTGTACTGACACTTATACTGGCATTATATCTACGTAGCACCTGTGCATTTCCGAAGGTATTTTTGGTCTAGCCGGACTTTGCTAACTCTTAATCTCCGACCCAGTTTTGATGGAGAACACCCCGGAGAGCAGTCCTATGATCTCCTATTCGTCTTTCCCTACCACTGAAACACTCAAGAGGACAGGGGTGATGACGGTATGTTACTCTGATTATGCGAATCCATGCAGTAACTGATCCTGTTTTCGTTGAAAAGTGCATATTACTTACTGCATTTAATATAACTCTATGAAATTACTAACGCAAAACATAATAACATTGAAAGCACAGAAACTGTTACTATAGGTTATTGTTATTATTTATATGAGGATCTTGCTAGCGGCTACAGTCTCTCTACTCGAGAGTTTAAGAGTATGCTAAGTACTTGACTTGTCTAAAACAACTTATAGGCTGCATTAATCACGGTTTCTTAAATTTTCGGTTGTACTTAATGTCCTCTGATTCATTATAATTTAAACGATATCAAAGGAGGAACAGGATCATTGGTCCGTTAGACTTCCTGAAATCGAACGACTTTAGTGACAGACACAGTGCAGATCGCTAATCTCCTTTACACTGGCAGTTAAGTTATGATTCTTGTAGTGTTAAGTGAAGCCGTAACTAAATGAATTATTGCTTCTGTATTGTCGGAGCCTGTCTTCTCATACACCGCAACAGTTCGAAAACTGTGACTTGTGGGTAAACTGCACACATTAATTATTTAACTTTGTGTGGTCTGCTGCAGCACTTTCGGCTCAAGATATATTTTGAGGCCCACCTTGCTGCACAAACAGTATTAAGTGCATGTAACATTGATATATTTACTTACAAACATTAAAGCTTTCTCCTGTATTTGAACCCTGGCCCGGGCCAGTGGCCACATCATTAACCACTTTACCATCTGGGCGGTTGTGTTATACGTACAGTAACATATGCTTCAGAATTTGTTAACTTTGTACCCAAGTGACTCCACGAATAAACTATGTCTCATAACTATATTAATGGCGCTAAGGAGAATATTCTCCTCAGAATATATTTAAAATTAGAATTAAAAGTCATGGAATTAGAATGTTTCAATCAATATTCGCATATACTAAAAAGGATTCGTTGCACAAGTATTTAATTTATGGCAAGTGAGATGGACTCAGAAGAAAAAGTCGTGGGCGGAAAGTACAAATAAAATCTTTAACTAAAATCACATTAAACTTCCATTATACTAACAATTTCAACCAAATTTATTGAAACTCAGAACATTTTTAAAAAACAAACAAATTTATTAAAACTCAGAATTTAATATATAAGACAGAAATGTGTGAAGAGGGAGAGAATAGGAATGACTACCATTTTAATGCAGGAATAATTTCACAATTAGCGAGCTTGCTTTGCGTCTCCTGGTTACTATAAATAGCATATTCACATATATACATGAAGAGAGTGGAAAAAAAATCTTTCAAAACCGAACTGCCCTGTTCAAAACTTTCACTACTAATAAGATCAAGGTAAATGTCTAAGCAAATAAATGGAGCTAATTTATCTCGTCCGCAAAGACGTGTCTGTTCGAAATGTAATTCCTCATTTTTGATCAAAAAATGCATAGTCTGTTTTAAGGCAATACTTAATTTAAGGCAATACTTAATTTAATTATAAGTATTATCCCTTTAAAGCAAACGTTTAATAAAATATTCCCTACGTATCGAAATCATTGTTCGATTTATAAATTTATGCTGCATGAAGAAGACAGAAGAGGGGCTTCTATAACTTTTTAAAACTCTACTTTTATAAAATAGAATTTTAATACTATGTGTTGATTTATTTTCACTCTTTATATAGAAATATGCGGAATTTCATATTTGAAGACAGAAATGCGTTATTAGTATAGTAGTTATCATTTTAAAATATGATGTATAGGCAAAAATGGTTTCTAGGACATTCCACAACGAGCCAAATCCTGAAGAGACAAACATACGTGACAAGCTTTATGACAGAAGAAAAACTATAAATATTGAGATAAAAACAATTGTGCATATTGGTTTTATAAGCAACGGATGTTATGATATTTTTGAAAAAAATCAGGCACAAGCGTACTGATTTTTTCCATTGACAATGAAACAGAGAATAAAAAAGAACTCCTACTGAAGTGTGTTTCAAGTACCATAAGACCTGAGTTGCAAGAAAAGAACACATAAATAAAGGCAGAGAATCGATCTCAAAACACGCTACCGAAAGTCATTATTTATTTTAAAAGAAAAATCTTCCTTCCTGCTTTGTTATTAATTTCAAAGCCTAAGTATAATCTACTAATACGATACAACAATATGAGTGTAAAAAGAATTCATATAACTTTTGTTGTATATACTTTTGTTGCACATCATTTAATTTAAATGTTTTCTTGCTTCATAGGCCGGATTAACGGATTCTCTGGATGGAATAATCACTTTGATTCAAATATTTCACATAATTACTACAAGCATTTCAATCCGGAGGGAATACATACAAAAATTCAAAAATGTTTCTATTTAGTTTTGTTGATAACATTGTTTATGATAGCAGATAATTTAAATATAAATTCTGTGATTTCCTGTTACCACATTCAGATATTTTGTTATGAAGTTTAGCACACATTCTTATTCCATTTGCCAGATTTCAAAAGCAGAATAATTTAAGATGTACGTTCGAAAACTCAAGTTCCATTTAATATAAATTATCTTCACGTTTTACATTAAGTAGTCTTGAAGAGAAACTAATGCATCCTAAAAGAAAGACACAAAGAAAGAAGAGTTTAAAATGTAAGCTTGAATAGAATTTAAACAGATAAATGTTCAATGTTTTATTTAGTACGTGACACAGATAATTTTTCCCGAATCAGCTCGTCTCCGTCGCCGGTGACTATACCTTTACTGCATCTTACCTATTTATTTATTTTTCCTCTTTGAAAGGAATTCTGCTTCCTTTTATCTTTCTCATTCAGTTCTATTAGTTCAAAGCATTTTGAAAAGAAGTGGTTCTAAGTGTGTAAAGTCGCTTTAAGAAAAGGAAAAGTCTCGGGACTGCTTCTCTTAAACTATTTTCATGGCAACAGCGATAAGGTTAAAAAAGAGACGAGGGAAATTTTTCTGTAAAATGCATAGTGAGCATGTAATATATTTTCTTTTCATTCCATAGAATTAAATGTTGGAAGAAATAAAATGTCTTTGTAATGAAATTTTAGAGCGGGATAGAATTAAAAAAAGTGAAAAGTAAAGGGAAAGGAAAATTGATCCAAGCAGCTACGTTTTATTCCATATTTGATTATAGGGGTAGAATGTTTGCACTTTTCCAAGTATACAGATGCCTCCATTTTATTCATTAAATAGCACTGTATTCTGAAATGCAAATTCTAAGCGTCAAAATGGTTTGAGAATGTTTTACAGATAAGTAAAAATACATTTTGGCAACCAGTATACTTACACTCAAAAAGAAGAAATCCAGAATAAATAAACTAACTACATTTAGGTCTAAATCAAATTAAATCTTTAATATTTCGTATATTTTTATGTTAATAATGTTTAGTAAAAATTAAAAACATAGCTCAATAAATTTAAAAGAACTGATGAAAACAGCAACGGTTTTGAAAAACAAAAGTGTTCTGAAGCACAGTAGACGTCGCTTAATATGGTCATGGTTAATATTTATCAATTGGATATTTTTATCGAGTTGCCGAAGTCCTTTCCCTTTGCATACTAAAACGTTAAAATATTTCGCTTATTCAGATGTCAAACAACACAAATAGGAGTTATATTTTCAAGATTTTGACTCTGTGAAAATCTTGAAACTATAACGCTAATTTTTGTTGTTCTGTGAAAATCTTGAAAATATACGCTGATTTTTGTTGTTTGACATCTGAATTTGTACTTGTTCGGCGTGTTATTGTGTCTTAATATTTCGCTTATTATTATCAACAATTCGGTTACAAATATTAAAATATAATAAAATAAAGTATTTTAAACTGATGTAAATTTGAAAAATTAGGTTCAAATAGATTATAAGAAAGAGCAAGTGACAGAGTAATGCAGCCAAGTAAGCGATTAATTCACCAAACAGCTTGGTGTTGATTTTAATGAACCGTTTGAAAGAAAGCAAAAAAACAATCTTAGTTTTGTTGAATAACTATAGATTTTTAGGGATATCAGATTTGCGTTCCTCTGTTTCAGGAGCAAAGCATATTTCTTTAAAAATTTTCTTCTCCGATCTCGCTCTGAAAAGATAAAAAAATCCATGAAAACACCTTCTAAATTTGCGTTTTTACTTATTTTCTTATTTTACATTGCCATGCTTTTTTCGAGCTATGGATGCCCTCTGGTATTACAATTAGGAGTTTAGCTTTGGTCAAATAATTTTTTTGAAATATTATGAACCGTTCATGAATAAAATTTTGCATTAAGATATCCTGAACATTGCTGGGCTAGTTAAAGCCACAAGAATCAATGTAATATTCATAAATTTGTAGAACTAGCTTTGAAACTCTAAATATAGAGGCTTTCTATTCAGCTGCAGAAGTGCAAATGCCGAAAAGAAACCACTGATAAGATAAGACGGTAGAAATGAGAATAAAGAAGTCAAGTTACTTACTGGTATCATTTAGTAATGAAAATTGGATTCATTACTAAATGAATGACCTATGAAATTATTTCCTTTTGAGGATAAATACGGATTGGTACAGTTAACTAGACTTGAAAGATTTTTGTGACTATCGAACGACTCTAGAAAATCTAATTTGTCAACGAAAACTATTTTTTTTAAATAATTTCCGAATATATATATATATATATATATTTAAAGCTCTTTTGTTAAACCAATATATACTAAACTGCATTGGTAAGGGATCTTGTATATACTCCAAGAGCTCGTATCTAGATTCGGTTCCTTAAGTACAGAACTGCAAATTTTATTGCCAAAAACGAAAATGACCCGCAAATTGAATTTCTGTAAAATAGGACAAACGAGGACTAACACAGTCAAACAAAATATAACTAATATGCATTGTTATACAATTTGCATTAAGGAGACTTAAAAGAGCTGTTAAACGTCTTTCAAATTCGCAGAAAATTTATAATGCAACAATAACCAGCTGCTATTTACAATCAAGGATGATACACGTTCTGAAAAACGAATGCACCTGGTATTTAACATAGTAATTAAGTTTTACAACCGCAGAAGCAATCCAATATTCTACTTTATATTTAAACAATTTTTCTAAGCATTCTTGTTTTATATTTTAAAAGATTTAACCCATTTTTGTCATCATAATCAAGAATAGATTTGTAGGATTTTATGTATATTAACCAGTTGTTATTATTTTAATGATTACATTAACTTTTTTTATTTTCATTGTCCTCAACAACATACATATTAATTGTTTTGAACTTAAACTGAGGGTTTTAATGATTTATGGATAGAGCTTCTGGTAAGTTCGCCTTTCACTTACGTACTATTACTAGTTCTTCGAAAATTCTATTTCGGTTTTAGCCATTTTTAAAGCCGACTTTTAAATGAACGCCATTAATTATTTAAACCAGGTTAAGTAGACTGTTTTGTATGCAGATTCAGAATAATTTACCTAAGCTCGAATTTAGCTTAATCTTATGTGTTTTTAAATGAACGTGTAGCACAAGTAGCATATTAATGTGTAGCATAAGTAATGTCTTTTGTTACTTCATAAAGTTCAACAGGAAGATTATTTTAACTTAATTTAAAAGACTTTGTCATTTGAAATTAGACTTCATACCGCACTAGATTGTCAATCTACTGCGGTATGAATCTAGTGCGGCACTAGACTGACAATCTAGTGCGGTATGAAGAAATCTGAACTAAACTTCTACACAAGTAGTATACTACGGATGAAATGAAGCTCGTGCACCAATAAATTAAAAGCTCCCACACAGTTAAGTTGTACTTCGGTCTCTAATGCGTGTGTTCTGCAAGACAGTTTAACAATTCCTAATATTGATTATTTCATACTGAACGGGCACTGTCAACTGACAGTTCCGTTCCGATTTTAGGAATTCTATTCACCCCAGACTAATTTACTTCTTTTGGATAAAATGCTAGGTTTTTGGAAAAGAGACAGTTGGTTGTGCAATTGACATTTTCTAGTGAAAATTTGAGTGAAACATGAATAAATCATTGACGTCGATTGGCTTGTAATTGCATGTACTAAAATTACAAAACTAAATTATAACATCTACGGCCATTTATTCGTATTTATTCGTAATCTGTTCTTTCTATTACTGGATCACTTGTGGGCGGTTACGTCCAAATAGATAATTACTTATGAGAGAAAAATCTATCCGTTAGACTCATAATTTATGCAAGAATCTAGTGCATACGAACAGCTCATTTTCTTAGCACTTTTATGCTAATATGTTAATATATTTTAAAGATGCATGGGAATCTGGCCATTTCGAAGTATCATAACAAATTTCAGCCCACCAGCGGCCGAGCGGTAAAATCGCTGAACACTGGTAGTTCGGTCCGAGGTTCGAATCCCGCAAACGGGCTGGCTGCATGGGCGTTTTCGTGGTTTTCCCCATGTGTAACGTGTATACGAGACAGTTTCCCATAGAAAGTCCTCCACGAAAGGCATCCTCCCCTTAGGCAGATAACCCTAGTGTGCTTTGCCGTATTCTCAATACACACACACACATAACAAATCTCAATATATCTTTCAAGAAAGCGGTTAAAATTTGAAAAAAAATATATTTAAAATTTGCAATAAGAAATACCTAAAATATTTTTCAATATTTGTTAATAGAAAGTAACAAAATAAGGCGTGTTTTATAAAAATGCGTAATCTACTTCCCAAGTACATTGAAAGATTTTGGGACTTCGTTAAGTTTTTCCATATTCTAATATTACTAATACATAGGTAAATGTGAACAATTTGGTCTAATATGTGGATCAGAAAGGTAATCAGAGACCTAACACATATATTTCGTTACCTTATAAAATAAGAGCTATTATAATAAAGCAACCGACCTAAATCCGTGCTCAACAGCGGCAAAATATAAAGAATGATTTAATAACAGAAATTCTTTCTAAAATAATCTATCTCCTTTTATTAATAAATATGTAATGAATTAATTTTAATTAACTTTTTCAAAGTACACATTTAAAGTCCATTTCCACATTCATATATAATTATATAAATTGCTGAAACAAAATTAATTTACTTTAATTTTCATAGACTTTCATTCTACAGTGCGCTAAAGGATTTATGCAATTAGTATTTTTACAATAAAGGCCATTATTTTTTAATTAATTGTTAAAAATTTTTAGTACAATGAGTTTTAAAAATACTTATTTAAACGTTCGTACACCATTTATATAGCATTTACTCTATACTAACACTAATACTATTTATATAACATTTAAAACGATAATTATGATTTATAACTTCCGTTTTTTATTCAGGTTAATATCAGGTTAGTAAATAACTGCTTCTCTTTGAAACTATGCTCATTACATTGCATTATTTAAAAATAAAACAAATATGCATTCCCATTAATTAATATCCAGACATATTTACCTTTTAATTAATATTCAGAACTTCAATGAAAATATGAATAAAAAGTCAATTTTGAAATATTTAAATGTTGTAAAGAGTCTGTTATTAAAAATAAAATTCTTAATTGATCATGAAAGAAAGTTACATAAAAGATACTATCTGCGTTTTGGAAAGGAGATTACTAACATAACATAGAGCAAATATGGCAAAAAAAATAATCTCTCCACAATGCTTTCAAACTATTTATCAGCAGTCCACTTCTTATAGAATTAAAAATTCATTTAGCAATTACTTTGCAGAATATTAATGAAAGTTATGTTTTATTTTGCTCTTTTGTCAAAGCTAATATAGAGTTCTGAAATTTAAATTATAAAATTTTAAGTTCAAACTTAATTGTTAATTACCTAGCTTTTAGCAATAGGTTGTGAAAATTTTTTAAATACTCCCGTAATTTTCTCCTTCCTTTATTTGAAATTTTTTAGAAGCATTATTTTCAGAATAATCGATACCTTGCAAAAAAATATACTTAATTACTTATTTCTGCTTCTAAGAAATAATATTCTATTAACAATAGTTTTTTATTCAGCTATCGTCCATTCTTTCTTATAAATTACGGATTTGTAAATTTCGATCTTTGCTCTGAAACCTTTTTAATAATTTAAAGTTTATAAGCGTAAAAATCTTTTCATTCTTATTTATATGTTTCTAAATATATCATTCTTGGCACAAATCTCGCCGGTACTTCTAAACTACAAGAATGATGATTTATCGTAGTCATCAATCTCACTACTTTCACTGTCGTCGATATGACTGTTATAATTTCACTCTGCAGCTGTCCCTTTGTCATTGAAATGATAAAGGAGATGACAAAACTCTCAATTTCACTCTTTTATTCGATATCTGAAATGTCTGTGAATTAAAACAATATATACATATGATGCGTGTATAAATTACCAACGATTTTTATGATAATTATTACAAGTTTTCTACATGATTTTAAGCAAGCTAAATAATATTTTAGATATTTAAATATATCTCTTACAGTTATAGTCTTATTACTTGCGCTTGTGTTAATTATGTTATTTATCTCGGAATTTAATGAAATAGGTTGCTGTTAATATACCCTGTTTTACTCACATTTTATTTACATCTCATTAGCGTATGTGTTATTATTATTACATTTTTGCCTGTAATTATATCAGTTTCAGATATAATTACAGGCAAAAATGAGAAACAAAAGAGTATAACAAAATGGTTTTCATTAGAGATAAAAAAAAAGTTTAGAGGTTTCTTTATAGGAAAGACTCATTTTATTAAGAAAATTTAAGAAAGGTAAATAATTATCCTAAATAATATTAAAACTGGATAAAGTAACATTGGAGGACTTCCTCAGGGAAAGACCATAGTTCATGTATATGCATAAGAAAAACCACGAAAACCTCATATACAAGGTCGGCCGTTCAGTTTGTGCACATGAGCTCCCAAAGGAAAAAGAAGAAATAAATTTATTAACAAATTATATGACTTAATGTTAAACACACTACCAGATTTTTGTCAATTTTCAGGCATCCCTCACTTTAGGCAGATAGCCCTCGTGTGCTTTGCCATAATTGAATAATCCTAATCCAGTTCCTGCAGAAATCCAGACGGTGCAAGCATGATGAACGGTTATCAAGCTGATGCTCACACTTTTAATCAACGTACCTACAAGAATTTACAATTTGTGCATTGATAGGGCACATCAGCTCAGTTCTGTTACTGAGCAAGGAAACAGTCAGAATTAATAAGTTGAGTATTTTTTCCAGCCTTAGTAAGTAATTAATAACTTTCCAATAACTCTCCACAGAGAATTGCTTTTCTAGATGAAACTGTTAGAAAAAGGTACCTTATGGTTTACCTACTAGATGGAATTTTATGATTGTAGCCAATAATATCATGTATGGATATAGGGAACAGTTGATTGAATGCCCAGAAAAACAGAATCAACATCCAAACTAGTTGTATCAATATGTCAGTCAGGTGCTATTTGCTATACATTACAAAACTCGTAATTTTTATTTTGGCTTTCACAATATTATGTCACATGTTGATGTGTTATATAGCCAGCTACAGAAAACACTAACGATGCAACACTCATTAGAAAACAAGTACACGTTTTCCAGCAGTAATTAGAGGAAAAAATAGAAAGAAAATGGATACAACTGAAAGAGATGTCGGAATCATATAAAACTTCAAGAAAAAAAAAAAACGAGAAATTATTCCTATAAATAGAATAGCAGCAAATGATATACATGAAGTTATCACGAATTAAGTAAAAGAGAGTTTTTATTTTATTTCTCATTACGTTGCTGTTTATCTCCTCAAAGCTCTGAAATTCCAAGAGAACGAGAAAATATTTTCAAATCAGATTCTTGCCCAAACAACTGATGTTTATTCCATTATACAGATGGATCGCTTGAAATCGGAACTAGGAATAACTTACATAAGATCAAATTTCAGAAATATGACTGGTGCCATTAATTTTCTACAATATATTATAGAAAACAACTTACAGACTACGTGTTCGGAGGTCTACAACTCTAGCTAATTATTATTACAAGTCCAGTGACCATTCCTGAAGCTTCTGAGATGCCTCTCAACTGTAAAAATTTTTAAGAATCACTGTGAGCGAGAACAGAATAAGAATTCTAGCCATGCTGTCAATTGAAAGAGACATGATAAATAACATACCTAAATTCAATGAAAATATTATTGATTTGTTAGCCTTAAAAAAAAAACAAAGACCAGTGGATTTAATTTACAAAAATTATGCTTGACTGTATTGTAACGAACGTTCAAAGCTATATTGCAAGCAATATTATGGCTTTTACATTCCATTGTAAGAAATAAAATGTTATTTTTTTTACCTATCAGTACTTGTTTTCTTTTAATGTACCGCTTTTTCTTGTTAAAATCCTAATGCATTTTAACTCTCAAGTTACACTGTTTCTGCATATTTAATTTTCAAAATTTATTTGTGTACCTCCATTTAAACAACCAAACCACTAATGCCATTACTCATATGCGCAGCATGTTACGTGATCAACAAAAGAATGTTGGACAAATTCTAGTGCTCCCTCCGGTATTAATTATTTGAACACCGCTTTGATTTGATTCTATTTAATGATAGCCAAGCACATGTGGCCTGTTTGCTTATATGACGACTGGCTTCATAAAAGAACTTGTAAGGAAAATCAGCTCGTTTCTGCGTTACACATGGAGAAAACTATAAAATTTCAAACGCTCCCAGCATTGTGATTTGAATATGCGATGAACCTATTTAAGACCGTTTTCAACAGTTTTACACAGAGTGCATGGTTCATACCCTTAAACTGATTTATGTAGTTAAAATCATAAACCGACTTCTAGCTTTAAAGCACAACAGCTAAGGTTGTAAAATATTTTCTCCCTCCTCCCAGCATGTGTTTGAGGTGTAACGGTGGCACACTCGGCGCGTATCCAAGAGGTCCAGGTTCGAGTCCAGCGAGGGCATTGCTCATTCTGTCTTATCTCCTGCTTCAAAAAAACCTAATGACTTATTAAAAGATGGACAAAAGGTTGTGACGTGACGATGCAGACGTTAATTTAATAGAAAACAACTGAAGATAATTTTACAAAGCTTAGGATTTTAAACTCCGTGGATGATTCTGATAGCATTGTATTCTGGAGACATGCGGATATCTATGCATCCGCCAGATTCTGGCACCTAGATTCTGGCACCAGATTCTGGCAGATTTTGGCGCTAGGCCGCCAGATTCTGGCACCACAAAATATCGCAGATCTGGGGCGACAACGGATGAATACCTGGCAGAATGTGTAACAGGATGACATTAGGAACCTTTACCACTCCTTGCCTCGACGAATTCAAGCATGCATTTTATAAAATGTTAATGCATCAGAAGAAATAGGGGAGGCTAGACCAACTACTAATTTCAACACTCAATGGGTGATCGTCAGCCGTGAACAGGTACTATGACTTTGATTTTTAATTACTTTATGATCAGGGTATGAGCTATACACATATTCAATTTCATCAAAAACAACCACTTCCTTCATGGTGCTTCGTTTTTTTTTTTTTTTTTTTTTTTTTTTTTTTCCAAAAGAGTGTATTTGAGCAGTTAAAAAAAATAAAGTAATGAAATCAATGTCCACTCTTAATAAAGGAAATATAACGTTGCTTATAATTCAAGCCCTAGATAGCATTTCTAATCTGCTTCCAAGCGAGTCAAGTTCCGAAAACAATAACGCTGATTCTGGTGGTAAATACGTAGGCTGATTGAAAAGTTTTAAAATTTTTCACCTTGTTCAGGTTAAAATGTGAATGGATAAATGATGAATAATTGTTTTAAATAATGGTAGCTTTTTAAATAATTCAAAATCACGAAATAAATTCTTTTGTGACCTCCTTATTAGCTATGTGCTAGAAAAAGGACCGATTTCCATTTCTTTAACAGAAGAGAATCTATTTCCACCTATTGCCTCTTTCAGTGCTGAGAACGCTAACATGTTACTAAATCTAAGATCAATGAAAGAATATTCTGTGTTCATAATTCGACTTCAGAAATTAATACCACAGCTGCGATATGAAGACAGGCATCATATTATACAACAAACGTACTATTACTTGAGTATGCCCTCCCTTTTTTCTTGTACTACTATGCACACATTTGCCGAGATTTACTTAATACATTGTTTACTCTCTGCTCATTTGTGTGAAATATTGACCACCGTAACTGCAGTGGCTAAACTGTCAAACATACATAATCGATCACTCATGTTATCGCTTTGAAGAGTATTTGCCATTAAAATAATAACGCATGCTTAAGTGTTGCGGCATCATATACATACTGGAACATCTTAAACGAGTCGTTAAGGCTGTTCCTAAATAACATAAATTTCCAACTTCAGTTAGATAGAGCTCTTTCTCATCGCTGGTGTAAAACGTACAGGGTGTTTCCACTGGCTGTGACCAAAAGGTTAAAGATCATGGTTATCAATAGATGAACTTCCAAAATAATGAGGTAATGCAACTTCTGCATAAAGCAATATATTCGTTATATTTGATATAGTTTTCTATATCAGGATATAGAAAACTATTTTGTTATTTGTTTGTTGTTTCTTATGACAATTTTGTTAATCGGCACATCATAATTGATTTACTGGACTTTGATTATTATAAATGACTCAGTTTGAGTATTACATTGCATGCATCTAATTCATGCATATGTAACTGCTGGCCATTTTGAGATTTGTTAACACCTAAAACACAAACTTTGTTTCCTGTACATGTATATCTTATTTCAGAGGAAAGGTAGAACATTTTACTGAAACCTCTTATAAGTTGAAATGGCGTAAAGAAAAGAAGCAATTGCTATTAAATATGGATGGCAAATTTTTGTAGCATTCGTATACCTCTATACAAACATTATCAAATCATACCAAGTAACACATAAACCTGAAAGTGACACTTAAAAATGAAGTAATAGATATTTAAATACTTCAAGAACTAAAGCAACTCTAAAACAATGCTGCAAACACAATGCTAATGGGAGTTAAGTTACGAATAACAGCATGTAATATTTAATGACTCACCCGCTGATTTAAAACATTCCGAGTGTTTCCACTAGCTGTTGGCCCACCAGCGGCCGAGCGGTAACGTCCCTGAAAACTGGTAGTTCGGCCCGAGGTTCGAATCCCGCGAACGGGCATGGCTGCATGAGCGTTTTTGTGGTTTTCCCCATGTGTAACGTGTATACTAGACAGTTTCCCTTAAAAAGACCTCCACGAAGGCATCCCTCCCTTAAAGCAGATTGCCCTCGAGTGCTTTGCCGTAATCTAACAAAACCAAACCAAACCAACCACTAGCTGTGACCAAAAGGTAAAGATCATGGCTATCAACATACATTAGTCAGTCACTCTGATATATATTCAATTCTGAAAACCACGTTTGCAAAGTATAATAAGCTTTAGATCAAGGTTTCTTAAACTGTGGGTCGCGACCCTGAAGGGTGTCGCGGGACCTGCAGCAGGGGTTCGTTAACAATTTTAGCAGTTGTGATATTTCTTTAACTTATTATAATAATTTTACAATTGCCAACTATTTTTACACAATGTATCTAAAAAATAGAAAAAGATAAGACAATACAGACAAAGAAAAAAACGAAAAGTTTTGATGCATTCTTTTTATAATACAAACGTTCATTTTCCTTGCTTTTCACGTGACGCTATCATTTCTTCTGTTATTTATTTAAAATTTTCACATTGTTTTATGTCTTAAAATTAGAAATTAAAGTTAATGACCTAAAACTGCAATAGTACAAGTGAGAAAATTGACAGTTTCAGTCACGCGTGTGTCGGATTTGCGCAATACTTATGGGGTCCCACAAAAGTTTTGTAAACATTATGGGGTCCCAGGGTTTGCGAAAAAATCTCAGGATAAAAAGGGGTCACAACTAAAAAAAGTTTCAGAAACCCTGCTTTAGATCAACACTTGTAAATTTCCTTTAAAGAAACTGCTCGTCTGCTCAGTACATGTCAATGAATATCCATCGCGATATGTTCCTTTTCAACAGACATTTAGTTCCATGATGATTCTAATGATAATATATAATAATATAGCATATCCGGCAATTATTCTTCTAAGCAGCTTAGCATAACCAGAAATTTAAAGTTACTGATTTTGAAACAATTTCATTTTCAATTTAAGTTGTAATAAATAGAAACAACACTAATCAGACAAAATGCAGGACCAGACGCAGCCGAACGGTAAAGCCGTAGAACAGTCGCTGTTCCATATGGGATAGAATCCCTTTGATCAGATTAGTTGGCTTTCTTGTTTTTTCCATTTGTAAAGTGAATACGAGCTAGTTTTTCTTAATGTCCTCCACGAAGGCATCCCTCCCTACAGGGAAATATTCGAGTTGCTTTGCCTTAATCAATTAACCTAACCTAACCAAACCTAACAAAAACAAAAAAAAAAAAAAATTAAATTGGCATTTGATTATTTAAAAACAAACTTTATTTGAAGAGACAGTCATAATCAATCTCAGAATCTTCGAGAAGAAAAATATATTTAATGTTAATATCGTTGCTTTTAAACGTTATATCTTTTGTAAATCGTTTCTGGCTATAAAGGGAATACTTTGAAAACAAGACTTATCTGTGGCTTAATTCGGCATAAATTAAAAGAATTGCTGCTTTAACTAGTTTTTTATATCTGTAAATCTTAAACATTTGAATTAAAATTTAGAAGAGAAACTTCTGAATAATTTACAGTAGAGCTGCTGATACTAAATTTTACAAAGTACCAAATAAATTATTTAAGACATTAAAATCTCTAAAGCGATTGTGAAAAACGAGTCAAGCATAAGAATCAATAAAACAGAAGAACACAATTAAGTATTCAAGACGATTAAAAAAATTCTGTATGCTTGAGAAGATTTTCTTTTTTATCCCCCAAAAAACCACTCTTTTTCGGTGTTAATTATTAAGCCGATGTGGCAAAAAATACTTATAATAGAAACAGTAAACAGTTCAGTGGTGAACTAACATCTAAACTGATTACAGATTTAATACTTGCTCCAGAAAATTTAATAAAGGAGCATAGTATTATAGCATAAAAAGTAAAAAGTAGTGAGGGAAAATGTTGCCAAATTATGCATAAAATTTTTTTTAAGATTTTCTTCCAGGAAATGATACCGCGCTAATACTCAGATTTAAAATTAAGTACACTTAATGTTGAAAACTAAACATTAGATATTGTCTTAGGATAGACATTTTTAAGGAACTAAATTAATAACATTTTTAAAGGAATTATTAATGTTCCTATCCACGTATTTGTTAAACTTATTGGAAGTTGAAATTCGGGTAAATAATAATTCGATAATTCCTATATATGCAGGACTTAACAATAATGTTTTCCCACGCTAAAATTTTCTTTTTGTATGTTTAAAATCTGACTTGTTGCCTTCTTCTGTAACTTTTAAAAGGCTAACATTTTCACAATAATGTACAAATAAAATTAAAGTATTTTGCTGCTGATCTACATTTAACCACTCCGGAAATTTATAAAGTTTTATTCACAAATTTATCCAGCTTAAATTTACTGTTTGCATTTGAAATTCTGCAACTAATTTGTTGAAACTACTTGAAACAGATATCATAAGGAAGCAGAAGAAATTACATGAATTGCAGTAATTATGCTATAACTTTATAATTTGGCTGATGAACAAAGTAAACTGCACATAAATAAACAAAAGCGCAAACAAACAAACGAATAAATAAATCACTTGTTTTTACTTTCTTGTACAAAATAAAAGGAGTATGTTAATCACGAAAAATTCCAGATACCAAATTTCAACGAAAATATCCATTTTGACCGCTATCGAATGCAATTTCCCGATGTTTATGCCTGAAATCTGTATGTATGTACTGAATAAAGGACTCTTTCTTCCCAAAACAATTATAGAACTGACTTAAGATGTATTCAAAAGAGACCTTTTCGTCTGTACGTACGTACGTGCGTATGTATCCCGCATAACTCAAAAACGAGTAGCCTCAGGACATAAGACAGCTATATAGGATGTAGTTGTGCACCTTCTTGGTGAGAATTAGTATATATATATATATATATATATTCACGCTGTTACTCGGCTCCGTAAGCTCAGTATTTTATTCTTATATATTAGTAAATTGTACATTTTTGCTCTAAAAATGATTGAATTATGTTGTTCTAATCTTCGGGTTAAGGGTTTTATGTCTTTAGATAACCTGCATGCAATATTTGTAGAATTATCAATAATTTAAAAGTTCTTTAAGTGCGGCTAAGCCTAATATTTTATCCTAACAGCCATATTTGTGTACATTCGAAACTTAGTAGAAAAGTGGATTTGTTGCCAATCTAAAGAAACTAAGGGTTCGCAACAACAACTGTTTCTTTTTTGTCTAATTTTTTTATACATGGTTTTAGATTTATTATAGTATTTGAATAGAACATGTGGTAACAATTAGATAATTCTTCAGATGATATAATTTTTGTGCATACTGAGTTATAAAATGAATGAAATATAACGCTGTTAGATGAACCTAGCGCCAGAGAGTTGCTATGGTAAATAAATATACTGAATTTTAAAGAGTGCTTTTATTCTTTTGTGGTTTATGCGCTGTCGACGAAGTAGATTTTATTCAATTCAATAAGTTGAACTCAAATGCTGGAAAATGCGTATAATTTAATATCCCGTGCAAGGAAGTCACGTGGTGTATACATCGGATTTTTTTAAATTTCTGTTCCAACACGCTATTTTTTTCGTGACTGAAAACTAACAACACTACCTATGTTTCTAGCTTGGCTACATCTTTCGAAAATAATATTTTCCCTTTTTTTATTTAAAATTATTGAAAATAGTGACCTTCTATCGATTTCGATGCTAACAGTTACAAGGTCCTCTTCATGAAAAGGAAAAGGAGCCAATATAGTAGATACACCAACACCAAAGGGCGAAGCAGACCGAACACGAAAATGTAGCGCCACTGTCCATAGAACTATTAAAGAATTATGAAAAATGAAGCTATTAGCATTTTAAAAGCTTTAGAAAGTTATGTATTGGGATTAATGTTATGAAATAAATAAGATAAATTTTTTACGGATGTGCAAAGCTTCAAAGAAATCCAGTTCATCAACTGAAGAAGCTAAGTGAATAACTTTTGCAGAACCTCAAGTCAAACTTTTGATTCTATGGTCTACTCTGATTGGTTAGAGAAGTTTTGTTTTTTTTAATTGCTGTATTACGGACATAAAAATGGTGTCCCTTCGGTAAAATGGAATCACGGCAAGGATATTTATACTGTTTCAAAAAATTTATTTGATGGCAAGATGAAATATTATTTAAAAGCTTTATCAGTGACAAAGGGAGAAAATGCTCTGCCAGTGGCAATTGATATCAATAGATAGATACAAAGTTTCTGAAAAGCAAGCTGAAGAAGACTGCAATACATACAATATAGCCAATCTTCGGTTAGCCGAGTGACACGATTTCGAATGGGGAGGCAAACAAGGAAAAAATAGTTTAAGCTGAAAAGTAAAGTTGAAAAAAATTTCATTGCGGATATTTAAAATATCAAGGAACGGAAGGGAATTGTCATATTCAATTTGAAAAGGGATCTGGATAGCTAATCAAATTTATAATACATAAAAATTCTAGGATACATCTTCTTCATAGTAGTGAATTCAGAGACTAAAAGATACTTTCCCAAATTGTTTGTTCTAAACTAGTGTAGGTAAATTTTAACACGTACAGAACTAAGCTTTACTAAAAGCTAATCCTTCAATTCGGTGATAATACAACTTTTCAGAAACGAAGTGGGTGTAAGGGAGGAACAATAAGGAACTGTAGTGGGAAACATTAACTTCTCAAATTCAGAATGTAGGAAGCAAGCCTGATTTCTGAAGCCTGTTTTCAAGACTCTGCAAGCCTGGTTTTAAGATATTTTAATACTTCTTCAACAGGAATGCGGCTCTACACTCCTGTTTGCTTTGCTCCGCTCTTTGTTTTTAACACGAACAAGTTCTAGGAGCCGCCCAGACGGTATAATGATTAGGGAAGCCTATCGAAGGGCCCAGGTTCGAATCCCGGAGAAGGTATGAAGTTTATACAGGGTGATCAGCGAATAAACCCTGATTTCAAAATTAAATATCTCTACAACAAAAATCGATAGAATTATGCGGTAAAATGTACATTTATTAGCAAAACTGTAAAAATGGTGTACAAAAGTTTAGAAAATTTAGTTACAAAAATCGTTAACAGATGGCGCTTTGTACTGAAAACTTTTTCTCTGAAAGGAGTCAAAAAAATTAATTAAAAAAATAAAGTGAAGCAGCCTTTGCAATCAAAATAAATTTTTTTCAAACTGTTCACCGTTCGAAACAATGAGGTGGCGTAAACGAACAATGAAATTTGACATCACGTCTTGCAATGTCTCGACGGAAATAGAATCACTTGCAACACCAATCAACGATTCCAGCTCATCTAGAGTAGCAGGATTGTTTCGATAGACAGCGTCTTTCAATGTGCCCCACAGAAAGAAGTCACAAGGACTCAGATCGGGAGAATATGGAGGCTAAGCTATTCCTGTGTCAGTAAATTGAGGATAATCTAACGCTATTACTCTATTCCCAAAGTATTCATGAAGAAAGAGAAAAACTTTATTTGTTCGATGTGGTCGAGCCCTATCTTGCAGGAACTAGTCGATACCTGGTCGATCCTCCAACGCTAGTTGAGTGCTGACAAATTGTTCCAAAATTGTAACGTAACGTTCAGTAGTTATATTACGAAAAAAGGTCCGATAATGCCTCTGGCGCATACCGCAGCCCATGCCATAACTTTAGGCGAATGCAGTGCTTTTTCTTCACACAAATGAGGATTTTAGGTACCCCAGAATCTCCAGATTTGTTTATTAACGATTCCATTCAAATGAAGATGTGCCTCATCTGTGAACCAGATGCAGCTCACATCAAAACTGTCGTTGTCGATCATTGTTAGAATCTGATTCGCAAAGTCAACCTTTTGTTGCACAACTTTCATGGGTATCGCCTGATGACTGGATTTTGTATGGAAAGAGCCGTAGGCTATTTTTAAATATTTTTTGTGTGCTCGTGTACTTCAAATCTGTCTCTGATGGAATCCGTCGGATGCTTTTCCTAGGATTTTGCTGAAAAAATACAGAAACTTTGGCTGCATTTTCAGGAGTGACTTTAGTTTGTTTAGGCCCAACATTTCCCCTTCGATCATTAGCCACGCTGCCAGTCCATTCGAATTTCGCGAAGAGTATGTGAATGGTTTTCGCATCGGGACCAACTGGAACATTGAATCGGTTTTGAAAACTGCGACGTGTTGCCGTAGGACTATGTTCTAATTGGTGACATTCCAGAACCAAAATACACGTTGTTCAATGGAATATAGTATTTCACTTTCTACGCTAGCCTCTTTTCACTAGCCAACAGTTGTACGGATCACTTTCGACTTCGAAGCACATTTTAAAGGCTATTGATAGGTAATTGCGATTAGAGCGCCATCTGTTAACGATTTTTATAACTAAATTTTTTAAACTTTTGTACACTATTTTTACAGTTTTGCTAATAAACGTACAGTTTACCTCATAATTCTATCGATCTTTGTTGTAGAGATATTTAATTTTGAAATCAGGGCTTATTTGCTGATCATCCTGTAAATGTATAATGTTGTTATGGTACGGGGGCACTCTAAACACATGTCGCGTCAAATGTCCTCTTTAGAAATTGGTGGTAGGGGATGAGGGATGGGAGATCCTTGGACCCTTCCCCCTCCGTGATGCTCTCCATCAAAACTGGGGCAGAACTGAGCGAAGTCGTACTGTCACCTATATGCTCTTGCCAAGGCCAGGCGCAGTCTTGCTCTCCTTCCCACGATGAATTTCGTGGTCTTGTTCTGATGTTATTGTCAGACAAGTGAGATAAGTCACAACGCAAAAACTGAACAAATTCGCAGCTCCTTTTGGTTCTCACGAAGAGGGAGATGTACCTGTTCGCTCTCGAAATACATAGATGTTTCCAAATAAAATCCAGAATTCCAGTTTAAAATCCATATGCTTAAAATTCGTCATTAATGCGCACTACATTGTCAGTGCAAAAATGCTCCATCAAGACCACACAATTCCCCAGATGCAGAAGACAACCAGGCAATATAATAACTTCTATAGGAAAGCTGTGATTTGCCGCACAGTTAACTATTCAAATATTTTCAATTATGAAATCCTTGAAAGCTACAAACAGTTACGACCTTTCGTAGCGCATCTACTTGTGAATAGCAACTTCCTGATTCTACGCATTTGAGATTACTATGCATTTTTCATCGTGGCCGAAGAGCTACAACAGCCGAAAACATCACCAGCTACAATAGTGTCGACTCAGACAGTGTTTTTCACCACACTGTGCAAAGTACATTGCTGGGTATGTGCTGGTATAGCCGGAGGTCGAAGCATTGCCCTTCCACATCATCGCCAGCTGCGTCTACAGTAGGCCTAGAAACATAGGAATTAGAAGAATGGAAGAAAGATGCATGGTCCGACGAATCACGTTTTCTGGTCCATCACATCGTCAAGAGTGTGCTATTACTCCGATTTCCAAACGCAATCTTTGCATTCGGTTGCAAAATTGGACGGAGATAAGCTGGTGGAGAGGGTATAATGGTGTGTACAATGTTTCCATGGAACACATTAGGATCCATAATCCCCATAGAATAATATTCCTGATGTCTGTGCTCTACTTGATCAGTGTTGCAGACCAGATTTACCCATTCATGACAACAGTATTTCCGACCGGGGATGGTGATTACCAACAGGATAATGCACCATGTTATAAAGGTCGAATCATCGGGGAGTGGTTCGAGGAACATTCTAGTGACTTTCAAGTCATGCCTTGGCCTCCAAATTCACCTGACATTAATGCAATAGAGCATTTGTGATCCCGCCGGGGAAAACAAATGCGTGCTGTCAAGCTATTCTCTTACAATGTGTGGGAATGGCAGGAAGAGTTGGTGAGTACTTGGCACCAGAGACCTCAGACTACGTATTAGCACCTTGTGGAGTCAATGCATGCCGGGTGCTGGCAGTTTTGAGGGCCAAAGTTAGACCTAGATGTTATTAACACAGTGGTCATAATGGAATGGCGCTCCAGTATAAAGTAAAATGAATGTATTGCCTCCTGGAGGTTTCTCTGTTCTTAAGATCGAATGTTCTGCTCGGGAAACTGCATTAGATATTAAGTATTTATGTTTATTAATTAAAAACTGAGAAATATAATTAATAAATCTCTAATTTGGTTCGCTTAGAAAAATATTTTTGTAAATAAATGTAATCTCTAATTTCGTAACAATCGCTTTAATCAATTTACAGGTCTCCGACTTCTAAGACGCTTTCATTAGATTGAGGTTTACTATCACAAAATATTATATATGTACAACCACCAATTCACAGTTAATAAATACAATCATTTGTCAAATATTTTGATTTCCTTGTTGATTAGAAAAAAGTAAATCGCAGGTTGAAATCTCATCCGTGTTATCAATAATACATAACGTCGTTTTCTTTTTCTTTAAAAAAAAGAAAAAAAAACTTTGAAGTGTGATTCGGTGCATCGTGAATGTTCTCGGAAATGGTATGGCTATAGACCCAAGTGTTCGGCCATTTCATGACGAATGCATTAAATTCCAAGAACACGGCCATTTCATGACGAATGCATTAAATTCCAAGAACACGGCCGTTAAAACAATTTTTATTACTTTCACAAAGATTTTCGTTTAATTATTACAACTGTTAAAAAAAATCTAATTTAATTACATCTAGAAGCAATTAAATTAGATTTTTTAAAAAATTTTTTGTTATACTAAACATAAAAAAGACACAATTTTTAAAGGTTTCTCATTTTTTGAGGTAATTACTTGCTTTTGGAAGCAAGATAAAAATATCTATTTGCTGTAATTATCGCCAGGTAATACGATGTTGAAACGAAACAAATGATTTATTAAATCCTAACAGGTAAATTCAATTTTTAAAAATGCTTTAAGCTACAAAAGTATGGTAGCGTGTTATATAAGGCTATTCTCTTTACTTCTGATGGGAGTCAACTATACCTAAAGATTTCTTATTCAGCATTTTTACGGAATTAAACTACCAGTGATGGATTCTTAAAAATTTTAAGCTTACGAACGAATATTAGCACGTAACTTTCCTTCGATCAATCTTCGGTCAGTTAACATGCATGTTTATTTTGATATTTTTAAGCAAAGTTCCGCCTCTATTATCAGCAACCATTACAACAATATGTATTCCGTTTATTATTAACCAAGCAAACATATAATTGTATAGTACTTTCAGAAAATGTGGGCAAAAAGAGTGTAGAAATATTTGATGTTCTTCAGAGAAGGAAATAACCAAATTCTGCATAAACATATAAAGCCGTATGAAAAACGTTACGTCTTTGGAGACCTGTGTGTGTTAGCAATTAATCACACACGAGCCAAGAAAAGATGCATATTTTAGCTAGTTTATAATTACGCATATTAAACGGTTTCAGGATATTTCATTTCATTTAACTGGAATCAAATGCAAGGAATTTGTTTTTTTTTTATACTTTTCATAAAAATTTATATTCTTAGCAAGGTTTGATGCATTAGTGTCATGAGTGTTTAAGACCGTTAAATATTGGTATTTTGTCGCCAGTTACAAACTTCAGCAAATCAGATAGTTTTATAATGTATTCACCCCCCCCCCCAAGTGCAATGAGAATACGATCATCTTCAAAGGAGGCCTCTTTCCTCTTAAACAAAGAGCCGCCCTGTACTTTCTAGCACTGAGACAACCTAACCTCTGTCGAAGTGTTTATTCTCCACATTTTTAATATACGTAAAGGTTTATATTCTTTAAATAATGCAAGAAATATTTTCGTGCCGTCAATCCTAGATCTTGTGCAAACTGAACGCTTTATAAAATATATAAAGACTGCTTAAATTAGAATTTCACATTAGGTAAATATGTGTACATATATATATGGTAAATCATTGGTGAATGGCCAGTGAGGTGTGACGTCATCTGCCGTCAGCACAGCGCAACTCACAGAGTAGTGAAGACAATACACAGATGCAAACAAGACCTGATGAAGACCAAACGCGTTCCTCGTAAGCAGAGCTGATGATCTATGAGATGAGCAGACAGCTCGTACTCCAGGAATTTTGTAGAAATGGTAGTCTTCCAGACAAATTGACAATCCATTGGTCGATATCTGAATTTCTGCCAGAGATGATGGACTGCACGGAATGCATGAAACTATGCTACGAACTATGAAAAGCCTGAACGTAGTTGTGGGGTTACCAACTGTGACATTCACTTTCACCTTTTTTCATATTTTCATAACATCTTAGTAAATATATCTGTATACATAAAACGAAAAGTCTGTCTGTGTTTGTGTGTCATACGTTCGTGCTGTGCGTAAGCTAATAGACCCAGGGATACGAAATTTGATACATTGGTGCATCTAGACAAGAGCCAATGCACAGCGATGTTTTCAAAATTCGAATGACATTTTTTTTTTTAAATTTTAAGTTTTTAATGAAATCGTATTAAATCGAAAACTCTCTCTCATTATATCAGCAACAATGGCTGAGTTTCATTGCTGCTGATATATCACTGCTGCCATTCTTGCTGATATCAGCACTGTTGCCACTCGGAAAAACGAGAACGATAATTCTGTGCAATTCTTAAATTTAATGTTTCTCTCAGATACCGGACGTTTAAGGAGAAAAGGAAATGGGAAATTAGTTAATTTATTTAGGATAATTAATATTCGTATTAAGGGGTATTGTTTATTTCATTGTAATTTTTTTATATGTAATATATTTTTATTGAAATTTGTGGGTTTTTTTAATAAACGTTTTCTGCAGAATACAATTCTGTGCAGTATTTAAATTTAATGTTTGGTGTTTCCTATAGGCATTATTCAGGTATTCTAGCTTCCAATTCTATTGCTTAGTAAAGACTGTAAATGAGCATGGAGGGAGACTATTTTATTATGGCAAAGCACAAGGCCTTCATGAGAGACTTTCAAAGAGAATGTGGACTGTATTCAAATTATATATGCAAAAATCTACGAAACCCAATCCAGTGAATGATTAGAGGAAATTGCAGAATATTTTCAAATTCGTCAGTAATTTTATTATCAGATATTAGGTTAGATTAGATAAATTCATTAAACTGAAGCATGCAATTTTCATAAAAAAATATGTGTCTGTATCCTTGCTCTTCCCGTGTCTATAAATAACTTTATTCTAATAGGTTTCTTTTCTAAAGCAAATATTCATATTTAAAAAGATGTAATAAGTTAACATCGCAAGAGAATTTTTTACTGAGAAAATACTTAGATGGGAAAACATTCCTGTGTATTTGGGATTGTAATGATAGATCTTCGGACGCAGAAAACATCATGGCATGAAAAAAGATGCAAAATATTTCAAATCATTTTCGTATTTGACATATTTTCAGAGAGATATTTTAATTTTTATTCTTATAAAATGCATAATTCTTTGAGGTGTCATAACTGTTTTATTTTTACCGATGTTTATATGATACTGTTTAAAAGTTGCGAAAAAGCAGCAGACGTATAAACAGGGAAAAAAAATTTTTTTTTCCTGTTAGTATGTTTTAACATCGCGTAGTTTTGTATTTGCTCTACCATAGATAGCTACCAATGAAATATAGGCTGTGATGTTTTCTCCTTTCAGTGTTTTCTCAACAATATTTTCTTACATAATAGTACTTTCCTCTCGAAGATTTCACAGCAAACTCTTTGAATAAAGGACATTCCGTTTTTCATAGTTCCTATGAGAGCGCTATGTTTGCATACTATACATGAATATTGCCCTGCTGAAAAAGGTAAGATTGAATATGCTGAAAGTAGACCTGCAACATTGCTTGTTAACGGATAATCTGTTATTTTAGACTGAAATGTCCTAACTTAGCGATCTAAATATTAAATTTAGTCTTTTTCATGTAGCATGAACGGTTAATCTAAGCCGAGCAGTTTTGCAAAAAGAGCTATTAACATCAAAATTAGTTGGTTTGCACTAGCCATGTATTGTCAGTATCAAATATCTATCCATTTTTCTTTCTCCCTCTCTCTATATTTATATATTCACTTGTTTCAAATTTACTTTATTTACTTATTTCAAATTGTTTCAAATTCACTTGTTTCAAATTTACTTTATTTACTTATTTCAAATTGTTTCATTTATATGTAGAAGCGAATAGGTTCCTGAAAGTGTTTAAAACTGTGGAATGTGAAAATTGTGAAATGTACAGAAATGAGAGGTTAGTTTGAAATCATGAAAACGCTAAAGCAGTGTCTCCTTTATAAGTTGGTTTCCCGAGCATATCTCTATACATATCCTACCTTATTATTCAATGTTAATATGTTTCTACTGGTCATCATAACCAGTAAACATGTAAATCAATATTTAAGCCAATCCGAGATTTATTTATTTGCCTAACTTTAAAGAGGACCTCTTAATTCTGCGAATAAGCCGATTGTCATCGAAGTAGTCGACAGCATTACTCGATTTTTTCTCTATGACATTCTAAAATTAAAAATGAAGTAGTTTCTATTTCAATTTGAATCAATTGTTGTTAGACTAAATACTCTGCACACAATAGCACACTTGTGTTTTTGGTGGTATTCAAATTCTGTGGATGCCTGTAGAACTCAATTATTTCAACTTTCCGTCCACAATCATTCTAAGATTTGGGCTCTGACTGATTCTGGGGAGCTGAAGAAACACCTTTTAATTTCATGGCCTTCATACCTTCCCAAGCGTTCCTGCCGAGAAGTATATTGTACAACTGAAGAGCTTAAATTGAAACAAAAATTGTTCAAGTAATACCTACTTGTTCTCACATGAAATTCATCCAAGCTATTTCTACTATCAACATTCAATGACGAGCAAAGAACATTATAAATGAACCCTTCACAAACTATATAATCTAGGTAATAGAAGAGATATATTATTTTATTTAATATTCTTTATAATCTTGCGTGTGTCAGTATTATTTTGGTGGCAGATTTACATAGTTTAACGAAGTAGTATTAAAACTAAGGTCTTCTTATATTAATGCCTCTACAACCCTGTGGCTTAACTACACTTCTCATGAATTATTTGCTTTGCTCTCATTATCTTCTAAGTCACTGAAAGATGGACACGTTTCAGAATTCTGAAATATATACACCAAATTCTACAGAATTTTGTATCCTCTGTGGACAAATCAAAATACTTCATTCTATGTTGCAATATCATTAGGTAAATGAAACTAAATTACTTAAGAGCCAAACACTCTGCGCACAACAAACTACTTAGAGACCCTTGAGGACCTGCAAATTAGATTATGGGATGAGAAGTTTTTTTTTTTTTTTTTTTTTTTTTTTTTTTTTTTTTTTTTGGGAGGTGGGCATCCTTTTTCTATACAAGCTTTTTTTTACCTTATTCAATCACGTAAAGGGAGAAGAATGTTGAACAGCTTTTAATTAAAACTTTTCTGCTTGCCAAGCTGAGAGGCATTTCATCGAAATTCTAATTTTTTCCCCTATCTTCTTGTCTTTACGTCCACCTATACTATATCCGATCGCGACAGAAATCCCTGGTCATTAGCTCTAGATATCGACCTCAGTTACGGTTGCAGACAAATGACGTTGGAATCGAAGCGAGCTTAACTTTTTTATATTTTATTTTCAAGTATAGAGCAAAAAGTGTAGAGTTCTTTTACAACTTTCTTTTAACAGTTTTTATCCTTACTTTTCGCATTCTTTAGAGGCTTTGATAAAAGAAAAACCTAACAGATTCGATTTTTGTTCACCAAAGGGTGAAGGTTTCCTTCTTTCTGAAATGAATCTGACATCTTGACACGTTTTTTGGAGCATGCCCAGCAAGACTTTTGTGGTACTTACACCTCGGGTAATGTTATTTTTAAGGAACAATAGAAGGAACTGATTTTAAAATACATTTAAGCTGTTTGCTTCGGATAACATATATCATTCTTCCCAGTTTACTTTAAATTTCATTTCAAGAACGTCGGAACTCGAAATTTAGTTTATTATACATTGTTCTTTTGTGTTTATTCCTGTGGTAGCAAATTTCTGATGACCTGTTATGTACTTTTCACCAAGAATTAAATTCGATTTCATGAAAATCGGTGTTTCATTTATTATATATTTCTGTTTTCCTTACATTTTGCATTATGTGTATAGTGAAAATTACGCGCGATATTATGAAAGATATAGATGATGATAACACATCCCCTTTATGTACTGCTGTTTAAATGGAAGGCAATATTCATCGTTCTATTCCATTTAAATTAATCGGTGTTTTTATTGGAATTCCTCACTTTTTACAATTTAGTTATAACAACAACATAATAAAGTCAGTTATAGAAGATGTTCTTATATACTTCTGTTAAAAGGAAAGGAAATTTAAATTAATCGGTGTTTTTATTGGAATTCCTCACTTTTTACAATTTAGTTATAACAACAACATAATAAAGTCAGTTATAGAAGATGTTCTTATATACTTCTGTTAAAAGGAAAGGAAAACGTACTTTGATCTTCCTTTTGTAGTAGATATTTATTTGTCTTGCCCCAACCAAAACGAAATTTCTCAAAAATGCCTGACACTGATGCCGTTAAAATCTCAGGTGAGCTTATAGCAATTTTCCTTTACAGTTTAATACATTTAAAATTTTCATCCAGCTTCGCACTGCAAATCAATTTTTCTTTGTCTACCGAAATTCTGTTAATTTTTTAACTCAGATATCATATTTCAGCATATTATTAAAAGTTATGAAAAATTATTATGAACAGCAAAGTCATCTCTGTTAAGCATATATTAGCAAATATTTCACATTTTTGCAATTTCTAACAAAATGCTTGCTTAGATATCGTAAAACGTGCTATAAATGGATCTGCATTCTGTAAAGAACATTTAAATATCTGGTCCATCACCAATGTTTCCTATTTAAAAGATTCTTAGCATATAATAAAATTTAATAGCGCACGAATACCATCATAAATAAGGTCCTGGCCACCTCCACTTTGAACAGAAATGTAAGCACATAATCAAGGCTATGAACGGAATCAATATTTTAATAAACAAGGTTAAAAAAAACTAATTTATATTCTATTAATTAATTCCTTACTCTAACTTCTTTCGTTGCACACAATTAAAATTTGATATTCTGTCAAAATATTTAAAATAGAGAATTTGATTTTTTTAGCAATTAATGACAAAATTAAACAGCACAAATGTGTTCCTCTTTAAATCAGTTATATATTTAAAATTATGTAATTTAATATAATATTTTTCAAGGAAAAATAAAATAAAACTATTAAGCGGAATTTATTTTCAAGGAAGCTTAAAATTAAAATTTGTCTTAAATTTGCCGTTTTTACTTTGTTGTACGAAGTAAAAAGTAAGTACTGTAATTTCAAAAAAATTCAGGTACCATATTTGAACGAAAATATCCATTTTGACCACTATCGAATGAATTTAACGATGTTTTTGCGTGACATCTGTACGTAAGGAGATAATAAAGGACTCTTTTTCCCAAATAAAACTGATTTAAAATGATTCAAAAGAGATTTTTCCGTGTCGTCTGTACGTACGAACGTAAGCATGTACGTATGTAGGAATCTCGCATAACTGAAAAAGATTTGCCTCAGAACGTTGCAATTTTGTATGTAGAACTGCTTTAAAAGGTAGATGTGCATCTCCTATTTTGGTTGCAATCGGCCTCACCAAAAGTATATAAATATACGTATATATGTATATATCACTCTATTACTCGACTCAGTGAGCTTAGTTTCTTTATTCTTATATGTTTATAAATGGTGCATTTTTTGCTTTAAAAACTTGTAAGGTTTATATTTATTTTAACTAACATTTATTTTAAGCTATCTTTCCTGTCAAGCCTTTACTTTACTCTAAAATTGCCAATGCCACAGTATGTAAATTTTAGTAGAACGCGCAGAGTATTCAGATTTTAGCAGAAGTAAGTTGAGCTTAAATAGAAGGGAAACGAGATTGTAAGTGTGCTTCTTGAATCGCGAGCGTGAAGGTTGCTAGGTAGAAAATTTAAGACCCGCGCGTTTCGGCCTGTGTGCCTATTTCGGCAGTTCGTTGAATCTTTCAACTTCTTAATCAGAAAGTTTGCTGAATCTCAGATGTATCTTAGAACGCGGTTAAGTTAGTCACGAGTATAGAGCCTCGTAGGTAGTGACCTCACTATTTATTCATCCTGTTATTTATTTTAGTTGTACTTTTCTATTTCGTTACACCGCCGGTTCGGCGTAGTTTGTGAGCGTCAAGTGAATGCAACTGTGATTTCTAAAGTGAAATAAAAAGGGATTTAAACCCTTCTTACGAGTTTGTATAATTTGCAGTTTATAGCAGTTACTAGTACTGTTGCTGACCAGTTGGGGCCACGCAACATCATATTGGCGCCCGAACACCTTACGAACTGAAATGGCCGAAAACTGGATGGAAGCTCCTGTACAACTCCAACAACAAGAAATGGCGAACCAATTAGAAGGATTTGGATACCTGGTTCAAACGATGAGAGCATCTATCAAGCCAAACGTTAATTTCGACGGAAAAAATTCGGTGGCGATATTCTTAGAAGGCCTCGAGAATCATTTCCAGCTATACCCTGTGCCTGAAAGACAAAAAGTTGCCATTGCCACGTCTGCACTAAGAGGACAGGCCTCACTATGGTGGAAGAATATGGGGAAATTTTTATTAGGAGAATTCGGAGGCCAAACATATACATTTGAAAATTTCAAAATATCATTATTAAAGGTCTTTCCCATAGTGAAAGACCGAGCAAAGCTAGAAGCCGAACTGTATAGTTTTTATCAACGTAATATAGAAGATTTGACGGACTTCATTCTGCGAAACGTTAAGCTGATAAACATGCTGTATGGGAAGAAACCCGACGCAGAGATTATTGAAATAATCTTACCAAAATTACTACCTGCTGTCCAAGATTACTTCGAAATCCGAAACCCAAGCACCTTACAGGAACTCTTCGAGTTGGCGGTCAAGTTCCAAAACCGCAGAATAGCGGAAAAATCTAGAGGAGCATCGCATTCTCAAGGTCTCCGAAGGCAATCCTCAAATCAACAGACCGGAAACACAAATCGCTCTTATGGGGGAAAGAGCTATAAAGCGAAATCATCGAAGCTCGAAGGTCAAGGCCCAAAAAGAAAATTTGAAAACAACCGTCCGCGTACCCAGAAGACTGAAGTTGAAAGGAAAGCTTTAAACGAGTAGAGGGGCCTGTAAAAGCGAGGGTCCAGACCCCAGAAGTTTCGAAAAAACCCTCAAGTAGATACCTGAATACGGTCGTGGTAAAGAATTCACAATTACCGATTATACAAGTCCTTGTTGGCGATGTACTAGTAGAAGCCCTCATTGATACAGGGACAGAAGGTAATTTTATAAGGGATACATTTTTCAAGAAGAATTTTAATAGGTTACGATTATTTAAAAATAAAAACACATAAATTATAGCGGCGCAAGGAAAAACCTGTCAACGCTTCGGGAAATTATCATTAAAAATACAGGTAAAAGATGAAAGCCTCAAAGTATTAATTTTTGTGGACAAAAACTTGCAAAGTCCACTTATTTTAGGCATGGAATTTTTAAAGGCCGCGAAGGCCAAACTGAATTTTCAGGAGAATTCGATCATGCTTGAAATGGATCGGAGGGTGGTGGAGCTAGTTAAACAACCGCAGGTGGACCTTAGCCATTTGAATGACCATGAAACCCAAGCCATCCAGCAAGTGGTGAGTACTTTTTCAAACTTGTTTCCAGAACGGCCTGGTAATTATCAAATCCTAACGCATGATATACAATTAACTGCCGATAAACCCTGTAGGACTAAACCCTACCGGTATGATAAACAGAAAGAGCAAATTATCGAAAAACACATTCAGGAAATGCTGCACAACCAGATAACAACGCCCATAAATAGTGAGTACGGGAGTCCAGTCGTACTATGTAGGAAAAAGAATGATTTCCCTCCTTCGGATAAAAGGGCTTGGAGGTTTGCTATCGATTACAGAAAACTTAATAGTATTACTAAGTTCCCGGTTTACCCTTTGCCGGTAATAGAGGAAATTATTAGAAAGATTAAGTCTACGAGATACATGACTACGTTGGACTTAACGTCTGGGCTACTATCAAATAGCTATGAGACCTGAAGATATACATAAAACCGCGTTTACCACAAAATCGGGCACTTATGCATTTTTACGCATGCCTCGCGTCAGTCATCCCAGCCTCGCTTCGATTAAGCAGTTTGAAGGAATTACACGACGCGAAAACAGCGGGTCATTTAGGGGTCAGAAAAACTAGAAAAAAGGTACGCGAGGAGGTATATTTCCCGCAATTATACAAAATAGTAACTGCGTATGTCAGGTCCTGCAATCAATGTCAATTAATAGATTATATTAATTACAGCCCGGACGGGTAGTTAAATAGCATTCGCGCTACATTTCCGAATGAAATTTTAGGCATAGATCTTCTTGGTATTTTCCCCCAGAGTGAGTTAAATAAAAATCGTTTTCTTTTAGTAATCGTAGATCCTTTTTCAAAATGGACAGAAATTGTTCCACTTAAACGCGCGTCAGCCAAAACAGTCGCAGATGCATTCTTACACAGATATATTTTAAAATACGGTGCACCGATAAAAGTGATTAGCGATAAAGGTGAACAATTCGTTAGCCAAATATTTGAAAACATTTGCACTGGACTTGACATACGCCATATCAAAATGGTTCCGTATAGACCACAGGCAAACATCGCAGAAAGAGTTAATAAAAATATTTTAAAAACAATTTGAAGTTATGTTAGCACACATCACAAGGGCTGGGATGGCTACATAAATGAGTTAGCTTATGCTTTAAGAACAGCAAATCATGATACTATGGGAAAAACTCCAGCAGAATTATTTTTAGGACGGAAATTAATTATGCCACTAGATAAATTATTCTTTGTGCAACAAAGAGAAGAAGAATTCAAACAAAAAGATAGACAGAAACTTATTGATCAGGCGGTTAAAAGTTCGGATACGGCAAGAAATAGACAGAAACTGTACTATGATCGAAAACGCCGTGAAGCAGATTTAGTAGGTGATAAAGTGTTAAAGCGGAAATTTTCTTTATCAAGTGCCCCAGATAATTTCACTGCAAAATTGGCTCCCAAATTTGAAGGCCCCTATGTAATACAGGAAATGAAGGGTGTCGTATTGTACCTTAAGAACGAGAGAGGGGAAATCTGTAAAGCAAGTCCCGACCAGGTGAAAAAAATATTATAATCAAAATGATTTTGAAATCCTTAAAAGTTTCTTGCAGGACTCAAGACCAAAAGAAGTGGAAGTTCCAGAATTAACGCCACCCGCTCCACCACCCAAGAAGCAGAGAACAGAAGAGGAACCTCGCCCTTCTACAAGTCATTCTAGGGTCCCGAAAAGAAGGAAGGAAAATGGTCAGAATCCAGCATTCAAGAAGTGCAGGAAATCAACGCCGCCGCGTAAAGAATCTTTGGTAAATAGGAAAAGACCAGATACAACTTTCCACAGTAGAAATTCTGCGTCGAAGAAACCACTTCCAGGGCCAGATAGTCAGGAGAAAAAAAGGCCGCCGTTCACGAGAAGAAAAGGACAGAAGAAGGAACGCAAAGATTGGCATCAACAGAAGAAATTCAAGCAAGAATCCAGACCGTCAAGACCAGGCATCCAGGGGCCAAACGGAAAAGACAGGAACCCGAAGACTACCACCCCCAAGAGGCCGGCGTACAGAGGGCCAAAAAGAAAAGTCACAATGGAGGAAACTCGAAAAACCCAAAAGCGGAGATTGACTTCTATGAATTCTATAACTTGGGATCAATTCTGCCAGAAGAGGATGTCGGAGTTCCAAGCATCGAAAACTCAAAAATAATTTAAAATCTTCTATAAATTTTTTTTGTTCCGAAATGTTATGCGTAAATACGAAGTTCTATGTTTTGACGGAAGTCAATTTGTCTCGGTTGAGACTTAGTTTTGTTTTACTTTATTTAGCTAAGGCAAAAGTATTATTTCTTTAAGTGTAAAATCTAAGAGCAAGCAGTTCCTGTTGGTCGAAAGACTAATTCTGTTATGTTAAAGCCAAAATTTGGCCGAAAGTAAAATAACTTCGTATTCTTGTATTAATGAAAAATTTATTTTCAGTGCCGCCAGCTTGGCAAAGAAAGCGTGAAGTAAAATTTTATTTTTATCTTATTCATGTTATTGTAAATTGTAAAAATCATATATATTAGAATTTTGTAAATATAGGTAAATACTTGAAAGTTATATAAAAGTAGAATTTAGTCTAGAAGCATAAAATTTTAGGTGCTAAAAGTAAATACTCAAAAGAAACGAATTCAAATCTAAGTATTAAACAGTAGATAAAATCATACTTTAGAGCGAAAACCTGCGTGTCTAAAGATGAATGAGGGGGAATTTAGAATGAATGTGTTTTGTAGGGTTTTCCACATACACTTGAATTTTAACCCGCGAGCACACGCGGCGGGTATGTCATACCCATGTGCATTTTTCTTTTTGTATATTTCTCGCCCTTTTTTTCATAAAAGGACGAAACTTGGTGTACCTGAGTTCAAGGTCACATACTTAAATGGGGGAAATTCCTGAGGTGGCAAGTGCAACGGTTTTTTAGGACCAGCATCGTTCGGGCATGTCATACCCGCGCGTGTACTGGCGTTTCTCAGTGAGTCACTTCACACTTCTCGTTTTCAAGCTTTTAGTATACGTTTTTCTTGAGTTGTAAGCATGGGGCCGTATATTCCTTACGATGAAGAGATGAAAAGATTGAGAAATCTCCTTGAAACAGTTTCTTTTGATGAGGATTCATTTAGTGAAGAAGAGGAAAATGTTGATGACGAAGAATATAATTAGTAATCATGATTCATCCATATAGAGTAGTGATTCAAATACAGAAACAGAAAATGAAACTCTGGAGTTTAGCAATGAGTTTTATGTTGGAAAAAAGGGAGTAAAATGGAACAAAAATAAATTCCGGACTAATGTTAGAATTGGGGCCAAAAATATTATAACTAAACTCCCTGGGAGTACAAAGTATTCTAAAGACGTCTCAACACCTCTAGAGTCCTTGTCATTGCTTATCGATGAAGTTGATAATACAAATATTTATATTGATTCAATACGAGAAAATTTCACTCGTGATCGGGATGAGTACTTTTCTCAAAGCCTTAGGGATGCAGCTAATAGAAAATGTTCAAAATGAACGACGACGAGCATCTGTGGTTTCTGATTCTGGACGAACCCTGACCACCGATGAACATGTTAACAATGGACCGCCCTCCAAAAAACCTGAAATGACTTACAAGAGGTGTACAGAGTGCTCCAAGAAAAACGATAGAAAGACTAGATTCAGTTGTGAAAATTGTAGCAAAAGTATATATATGGAACATATGACTCCATTTTGTAAACAATGTTAAAAAAATTGTAAGTAAATAATTTTTCCTCTCCTTATTGTTTCCTATTTTATCCAAAATGAAGTATTAACTTGGTTTTATATTTTAATTTCTTTTAAAAAACCGAATAATTTTTTTCGGCAAATTTTTATTTACAATTTTTTTTTTTTTATTTGGGTATGACATACCCGGCGCGTGTTCTCGTGTTCGTCGGATCGGTGCGTGTGCTCGCGGGTTAAGAATGTTAAATTTGAATTTTAAGAATGTTAAACATAGCTCATCGAGTTTCAGTATGTCGGATTAAGGTGTGTCATATTTGGTCGTTTGTATGCTAACAAATCATTGTGGTTAGGGGAAGTGTTGTAATACAAAAACACGAAGATTCCCGTTTGACACCACACATGGTGGAGAACCAGGGTAAAGTTAAATTCATGTTTGAATATTTGAATGAATGTGAATGTAAGCAGTTAAATAATGAAAAGAAAAGGATCGAAAACGAAAATGTATCCAGTATTAAGAAAGTGTAAATCATAATGTATTTCGTATATACTGATACTTATTCCTTCCAGATGCTGGAAGGAAGAGAAAAGATTGATTGCTGAAGACCAGAAAGGATCCTGTAAGAAGATATGGTAATTTATTCATCTCCAGAAATGATTGTAAATTTTGAAGAAACAGTTTGTTTTATGTAAACGCAGCTCTTGAGTTTTAGATCAGAATATGGAAACTTTTTCAACAGGTCGTTTCTAGGACCAGCTTCCAAGTTTACCAAATTCTGGCAGCGGCAAATGTAAGGTTTATATTTATTTTAACTTTTTTTTTTTTTTTTTTTTTTTTTTTTTTTTTTTTTTTTTAAGTTTAAGCTATTTTTCCTGTCAAGCCTTTACTTTCCCCTGGAACTGTCAATGCCAGAGTATGTAAATTTTAGTAGAACGCGCAGAGTATTCAAATTTTAGCAGAAATAAGTTGAGCTTAAATAGAAGGGAAACGAGATTGTAAGTGTGCTTCTTGAATCGCGAGCGTGAAGGTTGCTAGGTAGCAAATTTAAGAACCGTGCGTTTCGGCCTGTGTGCCTATTTCTGCAGTTCCTTGAATCTTTCAACTTAAAGAAAGTTTGCTGAATCTCAGCTGTATCTTAGAACGCGGTTAAGTTAGTCACGATTACAGAGCCTCGTAGGTAGTGACCTCGTTATTTATTCATCCTGTTATTTATTTTTAGTTGTACTTTTCTATTTCGTTACGCCGCCGGTTCGGCGTAGTTTGTGAGCGTCAAGTGAACGCAACTGTGGTTTCTAAAGTGAAATAAAAAGGGATTTAAACCCTTTTTACGAGTTTGTAATAATTTGCAGTTTATAGCAGTCACTACTACTGTTGCTGATCAGTTGGGGCCACGCAACATCATAAACTATTCAATTATGTTATTTTTAGCTTCCGGTTAAGGTTTTTCTGCCTTTAGTTAAAGTATGATATAGTTGTCGAATTATTAACAATTTAAAACTTGTTTAATTTCGGCTAAGCCTAATGTTTCTCACTATAGCAGCCCTATGCGTTTACATTTAAAACTTAGCAGAATAGTGGAATTGTTGCTTAGCTAGAGAATTTAAGTTTCGCAACAACAAAGTAACATTTTCTTTTATTACTGCAAATTAAATCACGCTCAATCCATTCTGCAATTATCATTTAAGTTATTAAATTATCGCATATATTGACTCAGCATAGCGTCCACAATAAATTAAATGAAGTTCTACTCCTTCAGTGTCTTTTTGCCGAGTGAGACCAAACGTAAACTTTCATTTTTGTGCACCGAAAAATCTGTCTTCTTGCTCGCTGGCCGAATTGCTTGCTTTTTCGTAGAAACTGTAATTTTAATTGTAATTAAAAAAAAAAAAAGTAACTGTATTTGGTGTTTTATATTTTCTATATCTTTAAATTTTTAATGAAGATATTTTGTGTTTTTATTATTTTTGCCTTGCCTCTAAGTGAGAACTGAATTAATTGAATGAGAAATATATCTCTAATGTAATTCGAGGAAATATGCATTTCGTATCAGCAGAAAATACTGTCGCCAGTCTGTTTCCGACAGAGGAGAATGTTTACGACTAGAACATGTAGTAAAGTATTAGGAAAGCAGCGCTGAATCGTCTGTGAAAAACGTTTTATTTTTCATTTGTTTAATTTCTTGTATACATCGTTTTAGATTTATTATAATATTTGAATAGAACATGTAGCAACGATTAGATAATTCTTCAGATAATATATATATATGTAATGAAAGCACAAATTTTGGAAGCACTGCATTGGTAGTTAGTTCCACGCACTTTTTCTGAAGAATTTGCAAAATGAAGTACCATATTTGGATAATCAATGATATCTAACTTTAAGAACGATGAACTTGCAGATACTTTTCCTATTGGAGTACTAGGCAGCAGGTACACATCCTGTCCGACTAAAAATGTCACGATATAAAATGACTGATTTGGAGCTTGGCGGTGGCATAGTAGATGAGTAGCGAAGGAACTTGGCAAGGCAAACATGTCCGGATTCCTGACAACTTTATTATTGAGGAAAGCAAGACGGGATTCGCAATATTTGGTTCACACGGATGAGCGTCTTATAAGAAGGTAACCGCAAAGCTTCTGGCCAGGAGGAAAGCTTAAACGAAAGTGACGCATCAGTTCATAAAAAAAAGGGAGGGAGTCAGTTTTTCGGTGATTCGATGATTGGTCAAAAGGCATCTTCATTAAGGGTTACGTAAGATCACATGATTAATTTGAATGACGCAGTTTAGACTTAGGCGCTATTTTTAGAACAGATAGATGAAGTTTCCAAATGAAATAGAAAATAAAAGAGGTTATAGTGAATTAAATTTAGAAGTTTGCTTTCATATTTTGTATCTTACACACATTATATATATATATATATATATATGTGTGCTGTTAAGTGAACCTAACGCCAGAGTATCGCTATGGTACATAAATATAATGAATTTTAAAAAGCGCATTTATTCTATTGTGGTTTATCCGCTATCGACGAAGCATATTTAATTCAATTCGATAAGTTTAAATGAAATGCAGGGAAAATGCGTATAATTTAATATTCCGTACAAGAATGCCATGTGGTGTACACATCAGATTTTTTAAAATTGTTTTAACTGTATTTGGTATTTTATGTTTTTCATATAGAAAAAGAGGTTATAGTGAATTAAATTTAGAAGTTTGCTTTCATATCTTTTATCTTACACACATTATATATATATATATATGCTGTTATTATTGTATTAAAAATTATTGTATTAAAAATTAAAAACTGTAAATACAGTTTTCAATTTTCAATATAGATATTTTGAGTTTTTATGTATTTGTGTTTTTTCGCGAAATGAGAACCGAAATAATTAAATGAGAAATATATCTCTAATGAAATTCGAGGTGTGGTGTGGTGGTGTATTTAATTATGGCAAAGCACACTAGGGCTATCTGCTTAAGGGGAGGGATGCCTTCGTGGAGGACTTTCTAAGGGAAACTGGCTCGTATACACGTTACACATGGGGAAAACCATGAAAACACCCATGCTGCCAGCCCGTTCGCGGGATTCGAACCTCGGACCGAACTACCAGTGTTCAGCGACTTTACCGCTCGGCCGCTGGTGGGCCTGAAATTCGGGGAAATAAGTTTAAATGAAAGGTAGAAAAATGTGTGTATGATTTAATGTTCTATAGAAGGAAGTCTTGTGGTGTACACATCAGATTTTTTTCTTTAAGAATTACAATTTGTCTTGTGAAATTTATTTGCAGTTACTAAATGTGCTGAAAACATATTTTCATCATTAAAGGAATAATTAAAAACATTTATTTAATAATTAAATATATATCTCAAACAAAATTTGTATGAAATATATTTTTAATTCTTGTAAATTTTTTTAGTCATAGGAAAATATTGCTCACATTACCCAATATGTTAAAAGTAAAAGTTAACCATTTTTTTCAGTTTTTCTGTACTCTTTTCCTGAAAGTTTAATTCACACTGATAAATAAAACAACGCATCAAATGACATTTAACAGTAAAAGATATTTTGGAAAATTCATATTTACATTAAATATCGCACGAAATAATAGCAATGTGTACTAATTGTGATTTTTAATTCTCTCCTATATTCAGTTTCATTAGTTGTACGGTATTAACAGGACATGTTTAATTAGTTAATAAATAGTAATTTTTATTCTTTACTGAGTGATTTAAGTACACTGTTTACCAAATCCTCGTTAATTGTACTTTCTGAAACGTCTATCATTTCCAAACGTGAAATTTCTTATTAAAGTTTAGAAGATTATTTTTAAGATTATTTTAAGAAGCTTATTTTAAATTGAATTATTTTTATCACTGTTACTGATATTTGTTTTTTAAATTTCTAAGCACAATTATTTAAATTTTGTTTTTATGTCAACGCAATTATTAATTAAGGATAAAAATTTCTGTTGGTAATTTTTGAAAGCAGTTAGATTAAAATATGCATTAACGTTTTTGCTAAAAATTTAATTCATGAGTTATTACTAATAAAAATAATTGTAAATAAATTTATTTATTGGGGAATATCGCTTATTAAATTCTTAATACTATTTTTAAACATAAATAATGTGACAGAAGTGGCGATTGTAGTTTTCACACTGTATTACTTTAAGGACTTTGAATATTGTATAAGCATTTTTTTTTTTGTATATTAAAAGGACACTTTTTCTGTTTAACGCTCGCTTGTTTAAAATAGTTTAAAGAACTCATTTTAAGAGAATTAAAGTTTGTGGATTAAGATAGACGAATATTACTTATAATAGAATTAAGCTAATGTTTTATATTTTTCTTCATAAACAATAATTTTCGTTGTTTTTTAAACATAACATTACGTTGCTTTTAAAATAATTGTTTGAGATTTACTAACAGTGCTAGAATTTATTTTAGAGGAAAAACATTATTTATTGGTATACTAGAATATTTATTGACGGCATTCTTTAAATTTATGAAAAAAATATGTTGCATTCTTAAAACCATGCTAGCTTAATAATATTTTTTGATTTTTAATTAACAATTTATTTTTTTATTTTTAATTAAATAAGGCTTAAAACACATTTTAAGACATTGTAGTTTGACATCTATTTTTGTACGTTTTTATTAAGTTCATTCGCGGTGTTTCACTGTGAGTGAATTTTGTCATCGATTTTTAACCTACTTTTTAAAAATCTATCGAATTCACATTTTGTACAGACATTTTGTTCTATGAAAATGCAATATGTTGCGGAGAGATGTTTTCAAAATTAGATCTATATTTTTTTATATAATATTTAAACCCTTTTTCGCAAATACCTTCGTTTAACGAACGAACTAAGAATCAGAATCTATCAGAATTTTACTATTTGCGTCATCGAATGCAAACCCCCCCAAAAAAAATTAATGAAATGTAAATTGTGAACTAATTACTAAATATTTTTCAAATTTTTAAATCGCTGGACATTTTTGACTATTTGAAGATTATGATTTCAATATTTTCAATATTTCAATTCCAGTTTCCTTTTTATTAGTATATTATTTTTAAAACTTTTTTCTTTTATTTATTGCTTGAGTTTAAACAGTGATTAAAATTCTGTCATTGATAACATGTAACTGAGACTAGAAAACAGAAAATAAAATGAAATTAAAAATACGCTTTTATACAACAAGCATGTATTTAAAGTGTTAAAAAATTGAATGCTTCAAAAGGAGAAAAATGATTTATGAGGCAGCTTAATGGGAATATGTTAAATAATTTACAGAACTCATCTGCAGAATCACATTGTGAATAATAAAAGCGAGGAGACCTAAATAATGAAATCTATGAATTTCATTGGGTTGAAAAATGTCTAAGTCATTATCATTATAGATTTTGTATTAATTTAACTGCGCTACCGAATGTAGTGACTTTTATTTTTTCTTAATTTGTCATGAAAGCTTTACGCTTTTATTATTCTCGATTTAAAATCGTAAATGGATTCTGTAAATAGAGTTATTTAATTTATTATTCCAAAACAATAAATTATGTTTCGTCTTTTAGGGCATTAAATAGCATATCTTTTTTAAATGAAATCTGATTGTTTTCAAAATTTTTAATGCATTTTATTTGTATTTAATATATAAGTGTTATTCTAAATTTGATGTTGTATTATTATATGCTTATCCAAACGCTTAAAAATTAATAAATTTTTACAGAATTATAAACTGCAGTTACAAATAATGATTCTCAAATATATCTCGCCATCGTAATCATTTTTGCTAAACAAACTTAGTACTGCGTACGATATTTTTTATTTACTTTATGTATGGTTTTTATGTAAGTCAGTTACTTACTACCTTTAATGTTTGGGGATAAAGGACAAAAGAAGTAATGCAATCTCCCAAATAGACTTTTCCAACTTCAGAAGATAGCGTACTAGATCATCGTCATTATCATGATTGCTTTGCAGTTGTACCAAAGGCGAAGTAATATTTACGCCCAGAGGCTTATAAAGAAACCCCAAATGACGTTCAGTCGCGACAAATGCAGGAAATTAGCGCTCTCGAGAAATGTTTTTTAGCTTCTTTAATAAGAGCACCCACTTCTTAGAATGTCGGCCTTCTTCGCATTAAAGCTCAGATAGAGAAGAAAACTACGATAGCTCACCACCATAGTAGTTAACAGTTTTTTCGTTACTATGTCGTTAACGGTATGGATGATTAGAGCTTCTTCAAAAGACGTAGTTTCTTATTTTTGTCGTTCATTTTATTTTCCTTTTCCTTTTCATACTTGGATCTGTTTTAAATCGGTTAAGCATTGCGCCTGGAGTGTTGGCTGAAGAAATGAGTAAGCGATATGTAAGATGCAAAATTAGTAGGAAAGAAATTAGCACCCAACGAGATAAAAACCCGAGAGTCAAATGTGCTTTTAAATTTTTCTACACTCTAATAATGAATAGAAGTTCGGTTAACTTATGATGGCAATTTTGTTAAAGAAGTTCGATTACTTTGGGATTGATTTTTTAGTAGCACTCTGTCTGCGTGCTAATTACTTTACTTATAAATCACTTTTTGTATACATGTGAACATTCAGTTTCATATTATAATATCTGATAATGATATCTAAATAATATTTCCTACGCAGCAGTATTTGACATTTCTATTAATCATCTACTTTTATCCTTGATTAGGCTGAAACTGAATAATGTTTAGTAGATTAATTTATTGGAATTTAAGGATTATTTTGTTCATCGTCTAGGCCTGAGCAGCTATTAATATGATATAATAAATTCGATTTTTTATTTCTCTAAGTCAGGGGTTCTTCGGGTATCTCAACTAGTGTAATTTTCCCCTGGTTGAGAAACTAAGAAATCCCCTACCAGGTCGAAATTATCCCTAGTGGGAAATTTCATTGTTTTAGGGGAAGATGTGGTCAGACTTTTATCTAAATGTTAAATAATTAATTTAAAAATACAAATATAAAAAAATACTTTTATTCAAATCTATCAATATTTTGTACACTTTTTGTTGTTCAATTTATAAAACATGTTAAACAATAATATTAAACTAAATAACAGTGTATATATGTTTTTCAAGCTTTGGAAAGGAGAGGGGATGATTTTCTTTCTGTCAATGATAAAAGGGATGCAAGGGAAAAGAAATGTTGAGAACCACGGCTTGAAATAGAGATTTTACATCTTAGAAAGATTCCATCGCTTGTCTAACGCTCACATTTGTATTTTTTATCTCGAGTACCCGCGAAAAATATTTACTTGAATATGTGTGGCAATAGCAGTTTGGCTTATGTTGTTTCAATTAGAATGAAATGTTGTTGGTTCATATAGCTTTGCTTTTCAGTTTGAATAAACGAATGCTATTCAACTTCTTCTGTCCATTCCAATATTATTTCAAGATATTACCTTCCCTTATAATGAAATGAGCTGATTTTTTTTCGCTACTGTTTCACTGTTTCGTAAAACAATGTTCTTAGAAAGTTTTTAACGTTTTGGCTGCTATTTCTCTTATAAGTAAAATAGCTGTCTGACTATGCTTTAAATGTGTACGATTATTTTTCAGTATTTGTTCTAACATTTACTAGAAATAAGTAGGATTATCAGACTCCAGAAATAAGTAGGATTATCGGTCTGCCCGAGTAGACATAAATTCTTAAATACTTTCCTTGCTATCTCTTGGGTAAAAACAAAGTCCAGGACATTTTAAAACAATAGTTATAAAGGCTAAAGAAGAAGACATTTTTAGTTTTTAGAAGGAAGGCTAGAGTGCGTAAATTTCACATTTTTGTAGGACTGGTAGGTAAATTTAGAGGAAAATCAGATACTTTTTGAAATTTTAGGGCGTAATTGCATTAACAAAATTTTGCACCATCTATCTTTTCACAATAGACCTAAAGCTGAACTTAAGATACTTTTCAATATTTTGAGTACTATTTCATAGTGTTTCTTGTGTTTGCATTGGCTTTTATTTCTTCATACCCACTTTCTTTAGACACATTATCATTTTTCTCTTATCGTCTCCACATTTGCTGCTTAAACTTTCGTCAGAAATATGGGCCAATTCATTTAATATATAGTGCTCTCGTTATTTAAATTGTTATCCGATGTGCAGGACACGGGAGATCGATTTTACACCAACAATAAAAAGAACTGCATTGCAATTTTGACGGAGATGAATGAAGGACCTTCTTCACCTAGCACTAATTTCCAGCATGGACAGTATTTTAAATATTTCAATACTGCAAACATGCCATGCATTTATTAACATCTATGATTTCTCAGATAGAGATGATCAAAACCACTGTTTTATGGAATCGAATCAGAATCCTTCACTCGTTGAACTGAATTAATTTCTTTTTTATGTTTCAGCATTCACTGACAGCACACATGACGAAAAACATTGGGAGTGAGAAGTGAATCAAGAGTGGTTAGCGAGAATGGGGAGAGAAGGTCTCGAGCGAAGAACGGAAAGAATCGAAAGAGCAGTGAGATCGGGAAAGGTTAACGAGGCTGGAGTGAAGAGTAAAAAGAATCATACAGGCAATGCGACTGGAAGAATCGACTCTATCAAATGTTAACTTTCTAAGCTGATTTCTTTAAAAATGTTGTTTTGCGGTCCCCTAAACTCTCTTTCTGTATAAAACTAGCAGTAAATTTCTAAAATAAAAATAATTTCAAAAAGTTAGAAAGTGATAAAAATCCAATTTACTTTTCAGACAGGATAATAAAGATTCACTCCCAATGAAGTCGAGTTTTTCTGGCACGCTTCCAACAAGTGCTCTCGATGATTCAATTGTAAAACAGAAATCAGGCCATTCGCTCGGTTAGTAGTGTGAGAGAATAAAACAGGGCTTTTCAATCGTCTTGTTTCTTAATTATAAAACACTTAAAAAGTCTAAATTATAAATGTATATGTATATTTTGAGTATCGGAAACGACAGGTAGAAAGATCGTCTGGGATCGTCTGGAGCAAAAAGGTTAGAGAACAAATGAAACAGCTCATCAGTACTTCGGATACGCTTCCAACAAGAGCTCTCCGTGAATGGTGAAAAAGCTATCAAATCGTTTTCTGGAATTAAAGTTCATTCGTGAATCGGTTCTTTGAATCATCTCCAGAGTGAACCGTCAAGCTTTCTTTCGAAGGCTCGAACCCAGCGCTAAGACTATGATACGCAGCTAAATTAGCACCAGGCAAACAGAGAGGCACAAATGTGATAAATCCCTATCATATGGTATTATAGTGAGTAGTTCAGAAACAATATAAATCTTAGATATTCTGAACAGTGCAATTAATTTATAATAAATGTTATGGATTAGCTTTTCTTGATTGCCGTGCTCCTAGATATACGTAATGGCGTCGTAATACCAAGGAAAAATAAATATGAGAAGAATCAGATTTTCATTTTCCCCAAAAATTTAACATGGTTTCTCAGTGGAAATTATTGATAGCGATGACCCAGGTACAACAAGGAAATATATGATACATGGGTGTACAGTTTAGACTAGCATGGTGTAAAGTTACATATCATCTATATACTTGAAAATTTGAAAAGTGTATAATGTACTTCGGTACAGTTATTTAAAGATTTTAATTAAATAATTATTGACGTAAATAAATTTCCATTTAAGGTCGTCATTAAAAAATGAAAAAATATATTCTTAAGAACTGCATCTATTGCTTTTAAATAACTTAGTTACTTAATCCATCTCTGATAGCTTAAATGTGAAATATATGCGTCTACATTTTGCCGGATGGTAGCACATTGAAGAAAAAGTGAAACAATGCCAATTTACAGTGGATGAAATATAAAGTAAATCAAGGCAAAATTTAAGAACAGCCTTTTGGACTAATAATTTCTTATAATTGCGTAGTTTTTAGCCATTTTTTTTTTTTTTTTTTTTTGCTAAGCATCAACATTTTTATTTAAAAAAGGCATTTTCTTTTTTAACTGTCATATGGCAATATAATGTAGTATGAATTGAGCAGTCTTTTAACCGAGTATGCAAATTTTAGAATATCTAAATTTGATTCATTTTATTACGGCAAAGCCCACGAAGGCTACCTGTCTAAGGCGAGAAATGCCTATATAGAGGAGTTTCTAGGGAAACCTTGCACATATATACGTTACACAGTGGGAAAACCACGAAAACGCCATTGCAGCCAACCCTTTCGTCCACTGTATCTTCCCAGAATTTTGAGTTACATCAGAGTCCTCTGTAGGTGAACTTAAACTAATTAAAATATTTGCATTGATTACAGGTTGCATTTCCTGCTTAAGGATGCATCTTATTTATTTACAATATCGCGAGATGGGAAAGTATATAGAAATTAATTGAGGAATAAAGCAAGCAGATTAAGAATGAAGTCATTAAAAATTATGGTGCTGAAAGTTTTAATTATTTTTTTTTACAAACGGTTTACCTTTATTTCTCATTTTCACAGTCTCCTTAACATGTACAACTTATTTTGCTGTTTATATTAGAAGCTTTAGTTTGAATAATATTATAAATTCTAAATCAAATAAATCTTTATTTAATAAGCCGTTTATAAAACGTCTTTCCAATGAGATTCGCTTTTCAAAAAGTGTTAAACATCTTTATTACGTCGTTTTAATAAGTAATGCGTAGTTTTTTCATTAAATAAAATGTTTCCATGAAATGCAGAATATTTTATATGCTCTTAATTATCATTAGATATAAGCTTGTAAAAACAACCTGTAAAGAAGTAATTAGAAATGCAGATGACGTGCAGAAATAAATAAATATGCATAAACAGGAAATGAAGAATTTCTCTCGCAGTGCTAGACCTCGCAGTGTTCTCGTAGATTAAAAAAAAATTAATATTACTTTTCTGATGTTCCGGATATGCATTCTTCTGTAAACAGCAGTTAAGCATTTCCTTTCGTTAATGGCGTAACGGGATATTTCAAATTACTTTATTTAATTTTTCTCTTATTTCTCTCATCGGTTTATTGAAATGACCCACTTTATTAAAGCAACTCTCAGAAATATTAACCCAGTTATTATTTTTTCGAGTATCGTTCTGTTATTCATTTGTGAACTGATGCTAATTTAATGATAACGTCTTTGGAAAGGGATAGTAATGCTGATTGGAAAAAAATGAACTGAAATGCATTTGTATAGTACATTTTAGCAAAATCTTTTAAATATCCTGAATATGAGAAAAGTTCAAATAAGATAACACTTATTCTTTTTCTTTGCTTACATTTAAAGCAACCATTTATTTTTTCTCTCTCATTTTTTTTTACTTACGTTCTATGAGAAATTTCCTTATTACATTATTATCTTTCGATACTTTAACAACTGCAAAGTATTTTTTATTAGGTACCATTTGTTTTAATAAAATACGATGGATTTTTCTAGTCAGAGTCCTTTTGAAAATTTTGAGGTTATTAAAATCGCATTAATTGCTTATATTCTTTTTTTCTAATTGGTATGAGAAGTAGAACAGATGACTCTAAAATCAGGAAAAAAATTTAAATTCTACATTCGACGTCATTATTCTACATGTGCTCCGCTTTTATACTTATACACACTGAATCGAGAGGGGAAAATTCTTTGCGTAATTTCCAAAGAAACGCGGTTAAAGTATGAACATAAAGAACACATAACATGGAACACGAAACATAACATGAACATAACGTGAAAAATAGTGACGGATTAACTTCTAGAAACTATAAAAATATTATTCTGTTAAAGAATCTTATTACTTAGCCCCAGTGGTACCTCACATGAATGACACTTGACTACAGTTCCCAAGATATATATCGAAGGAATGAAGGAGAAGGGGAACAAAAAAACCGGGATTTCAAAACACTTAACGTGTCAACAATAAGCACGTGTAACGTAATAATGCTACAATGAACGTAAATAAAAGATGCAAAAAGAAATTTCATATATGAACAATTTCTTAGACGTCAGAACATCTGCCAATTTGGGATATCCTAACAAAGAAAATTTACTAATAAAGTTTCAAATAATAAATGCAAAGAAAAAGAAAATATATGAAATACACAAGCATCAATAACGCAAATACAAAATGAATAAACTGAATAAAAATAAAAATAATCAGGGAATAGAAATTACCAATAAATTAGCCCTCAAAGGCAAAACTATGCAACACAAAAGAAAAGAGAAAAATTATGCGAATATTTTTAAAATTTCAAAACCTAGCGCTAGAAAGCTGCGGAGGAGATAAGCGAAGAAATACATTAGTTGACATGAAAACCGTTACTTGAGTTACTTAAGTTCTGTTTAAAATGATTCGAGTATAATCTTTCCGCAAGTAATCGTTCCGATCTATTTCTGTTTTTTCGGCCATACCTTGCTGACCATATCGTATCCATTATTACATACGTTTTAATAGAGTAACGCTTACCTATGAAAATAATGTACTACTTATAGTTCTGTAGCAAGAAGGTCTCAAATTTTACTCAATTCTTTTTACAAAATGCATGAACAATTAATTTACGTCCTTCTGTGCATGAAAAGCAAATGTAGCTTATTGTGAATAAAAAAAATTCATATGTTATTAGTGTATTGTTACTTTACACCTATCCTTAAAATATCACCACTTGGCAACAGTTTCATAGTAGACGAGATAATACGTAAGTATCAATGTTTTTATGCGCAGATGTGGAAAATGATTTGATGCGGACTGTAATAATGAAAATATGCCAGTTTTACATTTTGTTTTTCAATTTTTACTTCCTCGTACGAAGAAAAAAGGAAGTATTGCAATCGTGAAAATTTCGGGTATCATATTTCAATGAAAATATCCACTTTGACTGCTATCGAGTGCAATTTAACAATGTTTTTGAGTGACGTCTGTACTTAAGGACAGACTAAAGGAATAATTACAGATAATAATTACAAATAGAATACAGATAATAATTACAAATAGAATACAGATAATAATTATCCCCAAGCAAATTAGAAAACTGATTTAAAATGGATTAAGAAGAGATTTTTTTTCATGGTGTCTACGTACGTACGTAACTATCTCACATGACTCAGAGACGAGCAGCCTCAAAATGTTGCAACTTTGTATATAGGACTGTTATAACATGTAAATGTGCACCTGTAGAGTGGGTATATAAATAACCACTATGTTATTCGGCTCAGTGAGCTCAGTTTTTTTTTTTTTTTTAATTCTTATATGTTGGTAAATTGCGCATTTTTTGCTTTAAAAATGATTGAATTAGGATGTTCTTATCTTCCGGTTAAGGTTTTATGCCTAAATCTGCATGCAATATTTGCAGAATTATCAACAATTTAAATGTTCTTTAAGTGCGGCTGAGCCTAGTTATTTTTACCATAGCCGCCAAATTTGTTTACATTTGAATTTTAGCGGAATAGGGGATTTGTTGCCTATCTAGAGAAACTAAGCTTCGCAACAACAAAGAGAGACCGTTCTTTTACTATTGCGAATTAAATTATGCTTAATGCATTCTGGAATTTATTCGGGGACACATGTGTTTAAGATTTACTTCGTAATTTTTAATAGAGAATTTTTGAGTTTTTATGTAATCTTGCCTTGTCGCGAAGTAAGAACTGAATTATATGAATGAAAAATACTGAATCGTCTGTGAAAAACTATTTCTTTTTTTTTTCGTTTGTTTGTTTAATTTCTTTTATACATCTTTTCAGATTTATTATTTTGATTTGAACATGTAGCAACGATTAGAAAATTATTCAGATGATATAATTTTTGTGCATTCTGAGTCATAAAATGAATGAGATGTAACGCTGTTAAGTGAACCTAGCGCTATGTGTAAGCGAGTGTGGCTATGGTAAACAAATGCATTGAATTTTAAAGAGTATATTTATTCTATTGAGGTTTATGCTCTATCGACGAAGTAGATTAAATTCAATCCAATAAAGTTTAAATCAAATGCGAGAAAAAAATGCGTATAATTTAATATTCCGTACAAGGTAGTCATGTGGTGTACACATGAGATTTTTATACTTGAAATAACAACTGGCTTTGTCTTAAATCAGATAATGATTTTATAGTTTACAAAGCAAGCATCGCCGGCGTACTTAGGGAACTAAATGTGTTTACCTTTTCTAATGCTAAAACTAATAAAACACTATTGATTACTGATTTTTTTTAATTCAGTGTGGTGCAATATTATTATTTGCATTGTACGGTGTTGCCTTCCCCAATTTCTGCGAATGTAGTCTTTATTACCCTCACTCTGTCGATGAAAATTTTAATCATTTTCTCATATATTTGCCTATCGAGGTGACTAATTACAAGTTTAGTTTCTTCTTAAAGTTCTTGAAATTGCGGTCTTTAAGTTCGAATCATTTGGAACTTGTAATAACACTGTTACGCATAATAACGATGTTTTCAAGAATCTACATAGAGCTACAGCACAAGGAGTCTAAGCCAAAACTGTATCCTCAGTCTTCTTTAACAATCTGCGATTTTTTGTTCTATTAGGTGCATATTAACGTGTAAAGATTTCACGAAGTTTCCCAATATGTGCATAAGACTCCCCATTCTTGTAATGATTTTTCACAATAAACGTTCGCTGTTACTTGGTGTAGCGGTCCAAGTGATTTTCTGTGATGAGTACCTTTTCTTGATGCTCTTTTAGGAAGAAATGTTCAAGAGTGTCTGTTTAAAGCGTAATCGAACTTTTTCAATCAGAACGTTGAATAACTTCAGGTAAATTCAACATTTTGGGGATTATTTTTCAGTAATTATTTGTGCTCGGTAGTTAGGCATTTTTGGAAAAAATATTAAATAGTGTTATTTTTAATTTTATAATCATTTGTTCATTTTGATCTGACGAGTTTATAACTACTATATAAGGGTGACTGTGATTATTACTAAAAGCTTGCGAATTACACAGTAAAAGTGTGAAATTTCTTTATGCTATGATTATAAGAAGAATAGATATAAATAATTCATTATAATTTTGTTTTGCCTTCTAAATCATGCTATTTTGATTAAAGTGTAAATGATTTTGATTCAGCCCAAATTCTGCGAATGTTTTTTCTGTTTCCTTGCATTATCAGAATTCCCTAAGGTTGAAACAACTGAAGTTTTTGATTTTTTTAAGACAATCACTATTGACTTTTGCAACAATAGCAATTCCATTGATATGCGAGAAAGAAAATTATGGATAATATACATTATGCTAGACTTAATACCCCTGAAATAATAAATGTTATTTGATTTCTTAAATTTTTGTGAAAGATTCGTTTTGTTTCATAACAATCGTGGTTTATAATTTTCTGTTCCTGCCAAATCTTTGACTGTATTCTGTATCTTAACACAGTTGTATTAATGCATTGATATGAAGCATACCAATAAATCATTTCAATTTTTAAGGCCGACTAGCGGCCGAGCGGTAAAGTCGCTGAACACTGGTAGTTCGGTCCGAGGTTCGAATCCCGCGAACGGGCTGGCTGCATGGGTGTTTTCGTGGTTTTCCCCATGTGTAACGTGTATACGAGCCAGTTTTTCCTTAGAAAGTCCTCCACGAAAGGCTTCCTTCCTCTTAGGCAGATAGCCCTAGTGTACTTTGCCATAATTAAATACACCACACCACCATTTCAATTTTTAAAATGAAAATGCGAATATATGATACATTTTATTTTCAATTATTTTTAGATATCTATTATCAATATAAAAGTTATATAAAAAATTTTTATAGCGTTAGTTTTGTCTCGACAACCACTATAGATATGAACATTAAAAATGCAAGGTAGATCAACAGCACAATGTGTCCCCCTTGTAACTCTATAGGTTTTTATAACTGATAGATATTCTTTGAATAATTTCGCTTCAAACAGAGGGAAATCTGCGATTCGTTCGTTCTTCTTACAGGGAAGGGCAGACCAATTGGCAATACCACCGTCTTTGTTCTGAAAATATTTTTGGAGATTCAGAACATAAGGTCTTTTGAGCATAACGTGGTTCTGAAAATTATTTCTTGGCCTTCGTTCTCTCTCTTTTAATGTTCAGTATACCTAGGTTCATACATATTAATAAAATCATGAAATTTTGGAATATAACGTAAAAGTGTATACTTCTATAATTTTAAAGATGTATTGCTTTTTTAAGACTTTGAGCGCTGCTTTACTTATTTATATACCTTACTCAAAATAATACATTCATGTCTAGAAGAAAATTTATTCAAATGACTGAATGTAAAATATAGTTACCCGGAAATTTAAATTACATTGTCAATAAAGAAATTATTAATATTTAGAATATGACTTTTAAACAATCTGTACCAAACTTTAAATCCGTATCCAAAATTATTAAAACATTGAATACTGTGGAAATGATTATATCCCTTGCCATAAAAAAGATATTATTTATTGAAACAAATTTATTCGAATGCATTCATTTAAAATTTATAACTATTCGAAATTTGAACTTAGTAAATAAAGGAAATAATAACACTATGAAGGACGATTTCTATAGCGTCTTTTCAAGTTGTAATAAATTTTCAAGTCAAATAAATGCTACAGAATTTAATTATAACTCTGTTATAAGTATTAAATTAACTTCTGAAAATTGCATTAATTTTATGCAAAATTTTATTGTTATTTTTCCAGTTAAGGAAGAATTAACACACGCAAAAAAAGGTTTCTAAAAGGTGTTTACAAAAGTATTGTTTCTAAAATTTGCAAGGCTTAATCCTTAGACTTCCTGTGGTCTAACATTGAAACCACCTATTTAAAACTGTACAGAATGTAAACCGGTGGTTTACCTTAGTAACTACTACGTGCATAAATAAGTAGAACAGATGAAATCTTATGGAGCATAGCAGAAATTCCAGGATAAAATGCAACGTTTTATTAATATAGGCATTTTCTGGTGCGATACGACTTGTGCAATTCCTCAGCCTTGCTTTTTGTGCACAACAAAATTTCAATACCACTTGTGTACTGGCTGGTAAGTTATTTTCTCAACGTTGGTGGATTCGCCGATGTTGGCATTTTCTTGACATAACGGTTACAAATTCGTTATCTTGCTCTGTATGCAAAGTGAAGGTCAGGTCTTAAGGAAAGATTTCCGAATTTCTATGCAAGAGGATTCATGGTACTGAGAAAACGCGAACAACAAGGAGGGAAAAGTGAAGACATCAACACATTTTCTAGAAAATACAGAAGTTTTGTGCAGTTTGAGATTTGCAAATAAGAAGCAGCACAGACGCCAATATATTCGACACAATTTTTTTTATTCAGTACAAAAGTTGAACTCCATCGCAAAAAATGGTAGTGCACAGTTTGCAATGCCGGACCCTGCTTCAATGATAAGAAGAAATGTTTTATACAGTACCATCATAAATAAATCAAATTTTATAGTTCTAGTAGTTGTACACTCCTGTGCAGAATTAAAAGAATTGGCATATTATATCGAATTTCAGAAAATGTAGTGTCAAATTTAAAGGATTTTAATTAAAATTTGATATGAATACTCATTTATAACAGAGAAAGAGATGTACCTTCAAGAGCCATTTTATGTACGCATGGATATTACTGACGCCCATAGTGCAGGCATGCACCAAAGTTCACTTTGTGATATCGAACTGAAAATGAGTATAATATTGAGTATGGTCCCCTCTCACAGCCAGACAGGTTAACGGTATACTGGAAGGTATAGCTTGAAGGTACTGGAGAGGATGCAGTTGAGAAATCGATGCGGCAATCTATCGCGCTCCTGTACAAAGGAAGTTTCAACATCTGTGTTGTGTAGCGAATTTAATTTAATTAAGTGATTCATAAAAATCAAAATTTTAAGTTGTAATTATTCAAAATTTGAGCTACACAAGTTTGGTTATATTCTTTTTGGGCCTATTAATTCTAGTGTAATATATTTTGGCTTTCCGAGTTTACGCGAACTGCGTCTTCAATCTTGTACACGCGAACAATGGATAAGTATTTTTGTTTCTGCGTAATAAACTCAGTTTTTCATGTCAAAAATTAATTTGATTTCTTAGTATTTAATATCATTAGTTGCAGAAAAATTAGCTCTTTAATTTGGCATAACTTTCATTTTTCTAACTTTAATTGCATTTCAGTTATGAGCTTTAATTAGTAGATTTTTCTTCGTTTCGCTTGTGATTTAGTTAAAGGGGGATGAAATGCCTTCTTTCCGGTTGAAAAGTCACTTTTTGCGAGTTTTCAGCGTTCTTTCGTTGGGACCCTTGCAGGGTTGTTGAAATTCCTAATCTCCCCCGGTTGCAGGTGGCAGTTATTTGGCGAGGGTTTGGCGACTTGGATTTTCCGTTGAGGTTTCAAAATAGTGGTTTTGGCGAGTTTGATAACATGAGGGTATGCTGTGGTTGCAACTATTTCAACTTTCGGTGAAAAAATGGGTTGCGCCAACTTGGCAGTCCGGCGCTCTCCCTTTTAACGGGTTGTTTTAGGGGACGAGCTCACTTTTTCACACTTTTGCACTTTCTACTTACCATCTGACGCTGTCTCGTTGGCAGCAGAATTTCATCTTGGAAAATGCATTTTTCCGTCTTTGGAGCTACGGGCCTCTTGCCCTGGAGTTGTTAACGAGGAACAACTTAGTTGCACGAATTATGACCTCGACTAAATTATAGGCTCCTCATATCCGTGCCTTAATATGTAAGTTACTCAAAGATAATTAAAATAGGAAAAAGCGAAGAAGATTGATGCCTAGTTCTAGTGCCGTTAAGAAGAAATTTCAGCCTCTCCTCCATGAATAGTTTCCATCTGCTTCAACCTTCCTAATCTTTAAGAATTAATTGCCGCCATCCAGAGTCTTCTGCATCGCTAGTGATGCCTAGTTCTAGTGCCGTTAAGAAGAAATTTGGGTCTCTCCTCCATGAATAGTTTCCATCTGCTTCAACCTTCCTAATCTTTAAGAATTAATTGCCGCCATCCAGAGTCTTCTGCATCGCTAGCTCCGGTGTCCCACGACAAAAATGCTAACTTCAATATTGGATTGGATTTGACTTTTTTTTGAAAACTATCAACCCTCGAACTCTTCTCATTTTCTACTACGCTCAGCAGCCGTCCTCCTTGGCATCTTGATAATTTTTAAATATGAGGGCATTTCTCCTCCTCCTGTTCATCTGCAGCTTGTATTTCATAAGATAAGATTTTTTTTATTTGTTTTCTTTTATTTGTTGGTCTGATATTTAAAAAAAAAAAAAAAAAAAAACGAAAAAAGGTTATAGTAGTTAATTCTTATAGTAAAGTTTTATAGACATTTCTAATAAGTAATTCTAACAACTAAAATAGTTAATAGTGATTGAAATAACTTAATTAGATGAAATAAAAATTTTGTAGTTGAGTAAACTAACCTAATTCTAATGAAATCATTTTGTTGTCCATTAAAGTAAATTATTAGATTGGCCAAAGGAAATATATCATTATTTAAATTAGTTAATTAAAACTGTGAATGTAAATTAGTCTGATTGGTTAAGGAAATTTATTCTTCATTAAATTATTTAATTGAACTTGTGAATTTCTTTCTTGGTGAAGATTGATTGGTACAGGTGTCATTAGTTGAGCTTCTTTGCTCCTCTTAGGGATTAAATTGCTTGTAGGATGTAATAGCCTGATTTAATTAACATATTACCCGGTTAAATCATTCTTTTGAAAATAGAAAGTTACTATGTGCAATAACCTGAATTACATTGGTATTGATTATTCTGAGTTAAATTGCTTGTAGGATGTAATAGCCTGATTTAATTAACATATTACCCGGTTAAATCATTCTATTGAAAATAGAAAGTTACTATTTGCAATAACCAGAATTACATTGGTATTGATTACTCTGTGTGAATTGTTTTTTTTTTTTGGAATGTATAACTTGTTAATTATTATTTTTTTTCTCCCCGGGGAGGGTATTGTTAATTTATCCAAAATTTTATCTAATCATATTTATCTGAATGTAATAGCAATAATAGTTTGATATTATTGAGTCTAAGATAGAAGTAATATTACTCTGTAGAGGTATGCATTTTGTTGAAAGCAATATTTTACAGTTCAGCTTGAATCAGATTTGCTTACTAAGTTAATTCTGCACTGTGTAATAATCAATATGTTAACAGTACTGATTGAATATTAATTGCTTACAAATTACTGGACTAAGTAACTCTTAAAATTTTAATAAATAGGCTCACTTTTCTAGATCAGTCAATGTTTATTTATTTCTTTTTGTGTGTGTGCTCAATGATTTTCACCCGTCTCATTCTCAAATTGATTTCAGGGTTAATCCGAAAACACAACGCAAATGTACAGGGCTTATTGATATTAATATATTACTGTTAAAAAATTTAAGTGTTTTGTCAACAGAGTAGGAAACCTTATTGGTACCGTGATTTTTTCTCTATAACATCTGAATGGACTCAAAGGAGGATGGTTGAATGATATTACCCTCCCAATAGAGTCAAGAAGATAGACATGCTGAGTCAAGAAGATCAGGAATTCTGGCTGGTCAATTCATGCGGCAAATATCCTTACTTCCTAGATAGACCTTGACCATCTGAACCCTATGTAAATGAGTGTTGTCGTCCATTAACAAGAACCCAGAACCAACGGATCCCATGAAAAGTCGAACATAGGGCTTTAAGATCTCCCTTTTCTACCCCAAGGTAGTAAGGAAGCCTTTGCCAAACGCATGCAGGGGTATGCGGCCGTTTGAATTAAAGCCTGTCCAATCCAGTACACCTTCACTACCGTAATGTATGTGTGGACCGTAATGTATGTGTACTACCGTAATGTATAATGCTCTCTTGTGATCCTTTTACCGGATGATGAAGGGATGATATTGTGTTAGATTCTCTCTTTATCATATACAGATACACAACAAATCAAAGTACAGGCTGAATCTCATCTGTAAAATAAAATGCATGGCGCTGCACTGAAGTGTGACCTGCACCATGCTAAATGAGCTCTCTTGTGAACTTCGGAGAGCAGGCCGCAAACATTTGGTCTCTTGGCATACAGTCCTATCTCATGAAGCCTTCTGGCCAACTGTAGGTAATCAAACCCGGGTTCTAGTGGTTGAATAATTCACAGGTGAGCTCTGAAGCTGTAGCAGTCCGGTGCCGCCGCGCTGAGAGTGCCAAATATCAAATCTCATCCATCGTTGTAGATCTCGGTCAACTTTATCCGGATCTTCTCGATATATTAGATCCAGTATCCCGAAACTGTTTTCCCAATTTTAAGACGATAATGGGCGTTACATTGATCTTTCTAGTAACCTGCGCTTGTGATTGACCTGCCTCCAGTCTACCGACAATTATCCATCTCATTCCTTTATCTGTACTATAAGATATATCCGTATCGTGGCTAGTCATTTTACCAGATACCTTATAAAATTTACACAACGCTTGCTTGTGAGGAATACGGCAGATGTCGTCAAGGATTACAAAGACTCATATTGTTGGAATCTCCTAGTGCGCTTATAGGCCATCCACAATCACAACTCCGTGGACATACACCTGTGCTCAGTTGTATATTTTAAGCTGCTTCCAAGCAACCAAACGATCATGTCAGATGCTTACTGCTAACAATTTATGAAATTTGTGGAAGCAATCAAAGAGAAAAGGCCCGAATTGGCGAACCGTAGAGGAATTGCGTTACGCTATGAGAGTCCTCACACATCTTTAGCAACACGTACGAAATTTTTGGAGCTTGGTTGGGAAGTGACGTAGCAGTCCCCACATTGACGCAACCTCGTACCATCGTATTATCATTTGCTTCAAAGTTCACAAAACTTCATAAGTGGTAAAAATATCGGTAATAACGATGACCTAAAATCGGTCTTGGTTGAGTTGTTTGCTAATAAAAAACAGAAGCTCTATGACCGTGGAACCAGGAATTTACCTGAAAGATGGCAACAGATCATCGAACATAATGGAAGATATTACACTGATTAAATTTGATTTTGCACAGAAGAAAATGAGTTTTGCTTCACACTAAAAATTACTTTCTTGCTAACTCAGCATTTCTTACAAGCGTTTGGAGAGGTAAGTATTTTTTATCATGCCTAGATAACGTTCATTTACATATCACCTTTTTTATTTCTTTCTACATACACAAAAGCTTTGAAAGTTAAGAACTTTTTATCAAGGCCAGATATTATATTTGCTACAAATCAAAGTTAGATATTTCTTCCTACATATACAAAAGCTGCATTAGGGAAAAGCGTTTAGAAGACTTCTGTGACTTGTTAAAAATAGATAGCATTTAGTTCTAGTATTCAGTGTTACATGCTGCTGTTTAAGTACATACATGTATGCTTAAGCAAGACTTTTGTATCATTTCAATTCCTTTTATTGCTGAATATCAAGCAAGGAAAATCGAAGAAACTCATGTCTTATGCAGTTTTTTACAAAATAATCTTCTTAAATCGGGCCAAATGCAATCTTAAGGCACTTTCTCTGGAGTTATTTCTTCTCCTGTTTTCTCATTCCCAACGTTATTCCACTGTTCTCTTCACTACCACTCTTCGCTTTTTATTAGTTACTTTGCTTCAACAAGAAACCGTGATTAAATAAAAAAGTTGAAAAGATGTTAAATTTCGCCAGCGGAAAAAGAAAGAATCTAAAGTAAAGGAATTATATATCCAAACTGTTAGTTTTCCAGAACTCCAGGATAAAGTTTCGACCTTAAAAATAAGAGAATTACAAACTGTTGCAAGACTTAAAATTTTATATTTTCTGAAAGAACGTTAAAAATTCTTTAAATAATAATATATTTTTACTACGCCTAAAAGCTAAGCTATGATTAGGAATTTGAAACCCGCATGTACGTATATTTACCGTCGTAATGGAAGTAAAATTCTGTTAAGGAAACTAAAAAACGGAAGTTGGATAGGCAAGTGCAATCGCACATCCACTCTTCTAGTTTTGCAAATGTAGCTCAGGGGCATAATTACAAGAAATTCTGAATTCCTGTGACATTAGCTATTCAAGGAAATGCATTTTGGGAATGTAAATTTCCTTTTTTTTAATCTTTGTTATATACCCCTGACCTTTATTATCTGAAACAGTAGTGGTTTTTATTAATATTTAATTTTTCACTTTCTTCAGCTGAAAGAAGATTGTAGGGAAAAGTATAATAAAATAAAGCACGTTAAAATATACGCAGAATGAGTAAGTATAAAAATTATATTTTAATACTAGGATATTATGAGTAAATGCAAGTTATCTGACTTTTGTTTTTATAATTATTTAGATTTTTCCCGTATTTTTAGATTTGATTAGCTTTAAAGGAAAACACAACACATTTTCTTTACTGCAAGCGCAAGACTACAAAGTAAAATATTTAAACAATAATAATAACATTTACAATTAAATAAAAATATATTTAACTATAAATATTAAATTTTGCCCCCCTCCCAACCACACGGTACAGTGGTGTTGACTGCGATACCGAAGCCCCTGAGCTCAAATCCTGTAGAAGGCATGGACGTAAATTGTCTGTCCTCTGGTAACGGTAGCCGCCTAGTAGGTGCCTTCATAATATAATGACCACCACTTCCAGCTTTAATCGTGGCGGAAGCCAAATAAAAATTAGTTCCCGCCATTGATAAAAATAAAAGTTTATTTTATTTTAGGACTGGTTTATTTTCGGATGAAGAGCTGCAGTTTTTCGGTTAGAAAAGAAACCTAGTTCTCTGAGCCACAAACATTTGATCACTGTCATGAGTGTTGACCTAAATACCTACAAACTACAACAGTACATAAGTTCACTACAACAGTACAGTTACACAACCGTAAACTACAACAATACACATCCGTACACTACAACAGTACAGTTATGCATCATTTATACAACTGCAGTCCAGTTTATCGGAGATTGGATATTCAAATGATTTTATATTTAAAATGTGATAACTATAAATGCAATTTTATGGATGAAATGCGGCTAAATTAGTTTTAGGTTTACACTAATAAGCTTATATTTATTTGTTTGTTTATTTTGACTGATTGATTTTCAACGATACTTCTATATTACCTGAACGCATAAGCATACAATATATAAGGCATCAATGTAATTAATTGCCTTATATTCGACTCTTCTAATTGCGAATAGGAGATAAAAATGACATAGAAACTTTCTTAGACGTGGGGCATTTAGATAACAGATTAAGAAGATTAAAAAAAAAGAAGAAGAATAAATGAAAAAAGTCTTCTTTTATGAGCATATTTGTTCTCAAGAAATCAGTATGATAGCGTTAAAAGTTCTGAAAAATCTGAAGTATCTAAGGTCTTGAAAATTATAGTCATTAGGAAAGGATAAATTCCCCAAAACAGGTTTAGAACCTTAAAATAAGACACCAGTTTATTATCCTCCGAAAATTGATGGCCCACTGGCGGCCCAGTGGGTAACACTGCTGAATATTGTTGTTGGTTCTATTGAACACCCAGCCGTTTGGGTGTCCTCTGTAATGTAATGTAAGCAGGAACTAGTTTCCCTCAGATATTTCTTCAGAAAGGCTTCTCTCTACTTATAAAGTACCTCTGACGTGTTTTGCCTTTATTAACTAGTGAACCAATCTAACTTTCATTAACAATAGCGGACAAGAAAATGCTCACCGAAAATGTATTTTTATCTTCTCGTTTTTGTAAGCATGAGTAAGACATTTCTTTTCTATACTGCGCAGAAAGTCAAAGTATCAGTTTCTTTCTTAGAAAAATAATTAGGTTGCACACATCATGAAGCGGAAAACACCATCAGGGGATACGTCTATGTAATCTCGTATTGTATATTACTTGTATTGTATATTACTTCGGCATAAGGCAAGATGAAAGTCTCTGCCTTTAACCTACAGAATATGATTCAAAATGACGAATTCATACATCCTTCGACAATCATGCTTACTCAGCCTACTTGATTGGCTTTTATGCCCTTTGTGCTTTTGTGTTATTCTTTGTGTGAATTTGCTTCTGAAGAAGATGAACGTATGTCTGATTGCTCTCTAAACAGATAGAATTTGACTCAAAATTTATATTAAACTAAAATTGTCTTGTTACCTGATTTTAAATTTTAAATTAACGTGTTACTCTTCTATTTTGATTAATAATACTTTGAATTTTTTATACAGCTAAATTATGAAACAACACAATGTATACTAAAATATGTTTCATTCAGGTACGTAAAATGAAAAACAGAATAGGCACTATTAAATGTAAAATATTAACCGAAATTTTTAACAGAAGTTCCTATAGCTACTCACAATTACTTATTCCTAATTTCAAAAAATATTTAGATTACCTATCTGTATACATCAGCTCTTCTTGGAAGACACACCTGAGATGTAAATTGATTTTTCTCATTTTAGATGAAAAATTCGTTATTATCGCCAATATGTTTAACTTTCGCGCTTGCTATTTCAAACAAAATTGTTAAACTGAACCCATCTTTCACAGCAACAATTAAAGCACTTAAATTTTACTTAATTTTATTTTTACTTATCCTATAAAATGAGATCTGTGCCGTGGTAATGCATATAAAATAAAACAATTTTGCTCGCTTACGCTTAATAATCTTTAGAATCTTTTTTATTAGTATTCTTTTACTTATTCATTACTTAATGTCTTGAGTAATGAATAAGTCCTAACTGAATTTAACGAGTAACCCATCTAATAAATTAGATTATTATTACTACGGCTCTCTAAAAATAAATAAGTCAAATTATGATGTGGTAAGAGAAATGCAAGAATATTCTTATCTAATCTATTGATTTGAATTTTTCCTCTAACTATGCGAAGATTCCTAAATATATTATTATGAAATATGTCAAAATTAATTATTAAAAATTTAAGACATTTACATTACCGTTACTTAATTTCGACATTTCGAAAATAAAATTCTTGCATAGGGTTTCATTCCTGTAATTATCATTTTTATTTATATTTTAGAATGCTTCATATCTATTTATAAAAGCATAACAACTACTAAAGCTTTATTAGAACAGAATACCATAAGAGTGCATTCTTATTTAACATTTAATAAATATTTACAAAGGAATTATTGGTAATTTTTAGAAAATTTATAACAGATTATCTTTAAATTACAAGTGAAATAACTGTATGACAGATATATATAGTACGTCGCTCACATAATTTATGACGTTGACTGAAATTTTATTCTTAAATCAAAATTTCATAATTTATAATATAATAAGTGAAACATGTATTTATTTATTAGTATTCTTTTACTTACAATACTTATTTTTTGGCAATAATCTCCTCATTGCGGATCCCTCAATTTTTAGGAGCAACACTGAAATTTACAAAATTTGCTTATCGCGCGATTTTCACGGGTAGAGTGTATTTTCCTCTATTTAAAAGCAGATCCTTCTTTTACTCCGTTCCATTTTCTACAATATAATAATACATCTATCAGTCATTTTTTTACAATATTCAAAATATAGTCTATTTTGGAGTCTTATTTTGGTAAACAAATGCCCTTACTGGTGTCTAAATTTTCATTATTTGCATAAATACATATGGTACATTTATTTAGTTCTATTCTCAACCCTTTGAGATTGGCATCTCGTCACTTTGCAAGCTACATAGCTACTAATCACATAAAAAAGAGCCTTGCAGAGAATGTGCTGTTTATTTTTTCTCAATCAAAGGACTGCAAATGGCAAAACGATTCACAAGAAATGTGAAGTAGGACTTTGCCTGTAACCTTGTTTTGAAATTTATCATTATTAACGTCATTTCTAGAATAGGAATATTTTTATTAGTATACATGCTTTACAACTGCATTCTAAAGATTAATCCTATTTTAAACATGCCTTATTTTCAGAAATTAAGTCTCTATATGATATAGACTATAGATACATAGTAAACTTAAAATTACTTTTTTTAGTAATTATTGCACGAAATTTCCTGCTCTTATACACAAAATCTATATTACGAAATCTTAGTCATAAAAATGTGTTACATACTGTAACTCTCAAATACATCTAGATTTGAAGTAATAAAAAATATGCAGGATTTGAAGCGATTTAGGAAAAAAAAGAGTAGTTAGATGGCTAACTTATTTGCCTTCTTGCCTCCCAATACCACAGAGTTACAGAATTAAAACTGTTAAGTGCTGAGCTAGTGGTTAAATGGTCTTTGTCCATCGGTTTTCCAGAATCACAAATACAACACACTGGAGAAATCTGAACAATGTGTTTCTCCTAATTTGTACTCTCAAATGGAATCATAAGTTTCCGAAATTCCGTGTTTAGCAATCTCTTAATATGCCCGGGTTTCTAAATTTTTGAAATCTAGTGCGGTAAGTCTCCTTGTGCTGCATCTCGATTAACATTAAATCGACCATAGCTCTGTCGCGATAAGAACTATTCTGTAGCATGCTTGGAATTCTATAATTTACTATGCATAAAACAGCGACTGCATTCACGGTAATGTTTTGAATCTCACTGAAATAATTTGAATCGAAATAAGTCGAACCAAATAATTTGAAATTTTAATAACACCTTAAATAATAATTGTTTGATTATTATATCTCCTGTCTTTTTTATTATATTTTACTTTATTTATTTAGCATATTTAAATTATATAAATAACTGATAATTTAGTTTAAAAAGATTATGTTAATGTGCATACGAAATGCAGAAAGAAATTATATTTCAAGTAATTCAAATGTTTGCATAAGTAGTAAAAGTAAGTATTTATATTTCGTTAGCTATTATTTGTATTATATTTGTCGCCTTTTAAAATATATTTTATTTATAAAATAAACTGATAATATAATTGAAACAATTATGTTAATATGCATACAAAATGCTAAAGGAACAATATACAGCAATCAATTTAAATATTTGTCTAATGGAGTAAATGTTATATTCCATTTTTGTTTATATTTTGTATATATTTTGTTTAATACGCAATACAATGTCATAACGGTTGCTTTAATTAGTCTCAACATATTTAGATTACGAATACACTCTTATCGATGCATTTAAATACCCTATATCACCACAAGTAATTTATTTTATTGAAACATTTCATCAGTTCCTTTCAACATCACAGAGATTATAATCATGTAGTTTGGATTAGAGACACTATCTATCTAAAACTGATGAATGACTTAAAATATCAAGTGCATTTAATCAAGACCGAGCAATTAATATCTAAATGTCATCGAAATGTTATTTCTTTCCAGCGACATGATGTCTCAGTCCGCTGTCATTAGTCATTATTCGTAATCCAACAGGAACACTACAGAGCGGAACATTGAGAGTAATAATACCCACTCTGAAATGGTCCATAATCATTACGGACTCCCAATTCGAATGAGTTCTGTTGAATTACTGTGCTTCAACCAAAAAAAAAAATAAATAAAAAAGAGTATTTAATGATCACTTAATGATAAAATCATTCTCTGGAGTAAGCTTTTCATTTTTTGACAATGCATACTTGTGGTAACTAGATGTCTTACGGGAGAATTGAGGCAATGGAGCATACTGGTACAAAAGTTTTTTTTTTTTTTTTTTTTTTTTTTCCCATCGAATTATACAAGATTACCTTATTATTATATAATTTTGTTTGAATTGTAACAACACGTTAATTCAAAACAATTTAAGAAATACTAGATAATTAACAGTTCGAAATTTATGTTCATTAAATTTTCCTTTAGACATTAAGCCATTGTTTAGAATGTTACAATATAAATTAATTTCGTATAATTATCAACTTATATGTACTTTGGTCCTGATAAATTTTATTTACACTGAAATACATCGATTGTTCAATGTATTTTAGTTTTAGTTGCCTTTAACAAGCAGTGTTATTTAATTTGGAATGGCCTCGAATTTCAGAGAACAGATGAATCCAGGATCGTTAATTTTGAGGTTTTTAATTGTATTTAAAGCAGCTATCGTTCTAATCGTTAAAGCAGCTATCGTATTTTTTATATTACATATATATTGATATATATCTAATAAAATCAAACAGTTTTACTTTCAGCAACATGTGGCGGCTACACACAAGCCGGCAATTAAATGTGCCTGTTCGAAAAGGCTTACATTTTTTATAACTTTGTAGCAAGAAAGCAGCAGCAGACAGACATCAGTGTAGTTAGGCCAACGCGTGGAAAGCAAGTGCGCAATGTTCAGGATGAAATTTGAAGTCAAACTGAGTTAGTTTTGGTTCTCAAAGCATTTTGATTGGGCAGTTAATATTGCTCTACAATTAATATTGACTGGTTCAGTTTTAGTTCCAATTACATCATCATAATTATGTAAGAATCATATGACATAGAATAGTCTGGAAATGACGCAGTGCAATTAGATGTTGCTATTTTTAGAATACAGAACGGAAATTAATTTACGCTGCTAATTTAATCTTTTACATATTCTTTATTTTTCTTACATATATATGCATATTAATGGAGATCGTATTCAAAGAACATCATAAAATTCATGTTCTAGAAAACACAGATGGATTTCAGCATTGGTTTGTAGCCAAATCGTAATACTATTTTCGTGAATTAAAAAGGAAACATATTTGTAGCTGGAGAACTTTTATTTTATTGCCAAATTATAATAAATTACATTTCTTAATAAGATATTAAGAAATGTAATTAAATTATTGTAAATTTAAAACGCTAATAAATCACAGAAAGAAAAATCACTGTATTTACTAACCAACTCTGCAGTCCAAATTGAATATGTCATCAAAACTCATGAATTTGGAAAATATATATCTTAATCAACTCGAAATAATTGTGATATTTCTAGAACGTCTCATTTGTGTTTTTGATATCGTTCTGGTAAGAACGCAGCAGCAGTTAAGTTGAGAAGTGGAAATCAAGTGCGCTGCATTCAGGACGAAATCTTAAATCAGAATAAATTTTGGTTTCAGTACTATTTGATAAGTAATAAATCTAACAATTATTACTGGCTGTTTCAATTTTAGTTTTGGTTACATCACCAGCGTTATATGAAAGTAATATGATTCAGATTAATCTAGAAATGACGTAGTTAAGAAAACGTTAAGCAAATCCTATTTTTAGGCAGAGAGAGAGAGAGAGAATACCCAAATTAAAATAAAAAATTAAGTGTTTACTGCTAACTTTAAGTTATTTTAAGTTTACTTTTATTTTACACACCTAGTTCCTAGTTCAAATAACCAAGTCCAAATTTAATTTGCTAATTCTATGCTTAATCTAATACTCTTAAACTTTCCAGAATAGTGTAATCATTATGGTAAAGAATTTTTATTTTTGTAAAATTAAATTTTCAACATTAAGCTGCTCTTGATTTATTACATTTGTAATTATGTTTTTTAGTTATTATTATGTTATTTATATACTATATATACACACACATATATATATATATGCATATGTACATATATATAACTAAAACGTATGCAATAAAACTATTTATTAGCACCCTGACTTGTCAATTATCAAAACTGAAAATTTAATAGAATAGTCCGATAGTTCCCAGGGTCCCAGTCCGATAGTTCCCAGGGTGAATAAACCAATCAAGTTTAATATATATTAAATCTAATATATAACATAAAATTTAAAAAAAACCTTAACTTCTTCTGACTATTCGCTCATGAAGGAATCAGCGAACGCAAACTTTTCCCAGTAAGCTAAATTTCAGCAACAGGAATATAAAATAGACTAATGACGAACCTAGATTGTCATGTGCTTTGTGATAAACTTTACTACCAGAAGTCTTATTTGCGGTTTAAAATAAATTTTATTCGGGTTTTGATGAAAACTATCGTTATGTTATGAGCAAGATAAAACATAATACAGTTGTCAATTAATATTTTACAAATAAACTTTAAAACAGTTTTTTAACCCAAACGAAAATCTGTTTTTTCTTCGATGAAATATCCTGATCTTATGAAATGAAGAAATAAAGCACATAAATTCTTATAAATAATTTTTAAACTTTAGAGAAGGGGTTTTAAGCAGAGTGGAATGCTGTTAAACTTTTATTGACCTCCTAAATATTTAGTTTTATTTTATAAATATAAAAACTACTTTTATTCAAGTTTCTATATTTATTAGCATTTTATACATGATTTTGCTGCGTAAATTATGAAAACATGTTACAAATTGAAATTGAAAATTAAATTAAATTCAATTAATTGAAATAAATATGTATGTATTTTTAAAATTGGTGTAAATGTGCGGGGAATTAACTTTCAGCAATTGTGAAAGGGGTGCACGGAGGAGAAACTATTGAGAACCACTGCATGAGAGTAATGATTAAAAGTTTCCTTCAGATAATGTTATTAAAATATATGGGAATACATGGCATATAGTTATCAAATTATATGTACACTGCGACAAAAACGTGGGGGGCCATAGATCTATATATCTTGTTCTGCTGGTCTGATTGACGAAATTCATATATCGTTTTTCATATCTCGAAAGCGCGACTTAGGATATGTATTAGATTTATGTATAGCATTGTTCTAATATAGGTGTTTTGACACAAAATCGGACTTTTTCTGAAATAGCATGCCAATTTTTTTCGTTATCTTGATTCCACTGCTCAAATTATACCAAACTGCCAAACGTTTTAAAAACTGCAAGGTTCGTTTTAAAACAATTAGCTCTCAAAATTTTTGGCTCTTCAGCGTCAATTGAATTTGGTATATATTTGTTAATATCTCTTTTTATTGAACTTATTTTATTCTTCTTTTGACATTACGAAATTTAGGTTTATTTTAAATAAAATTCGTCCATTTCTTGTGATTTATTTTTAAAATTTGTATTTTTTAATATTTTTTATAAATTTTTAGAAAAACATTTTGAATTATAACCTATAAAATGTTTAACATCGTTTTAAAGTAGGTATATCTGCAAAAAATTCCAGTCGTTTATTAAACATTTTCTAAGATATGCATAAATTTACATATTGTCGCATTTTGAAATTTGGCATATTTGCTATAAGCGATAATAACGCCGGTTTACGCACTTTGTTAAAATTATTTGATAGTACGAACGATGACTTTTTCCCGGCTTGTCTGCAATGAAAATAAAAGGAAAGAGAAATTTGGTTGCTATAAATTAAGAAGTTCGTTAAGTAAAGTATTCTTGGCGCAAACTGAAAAAAGGCACAAAGTTAAGTTTTTGAATTTCTCTTTCAGTTTCGCACCAAATTTTACAAAACTTAGTATTTAGGCATAATTTGAGCCGTAGAAACGGCATATGGAAAAATATTGGCATGTCATTTCAGAAAAAGTTCTATTTTGTGTCAAAATACCTGTATTAGAACAGTGTTATGTATAAATCTAACAAATACCCTAAGCCGCGCTTTCGAGATATGAAAACCGCAAGTTGAATTTCGTCAGTTGGAGCAGTAGAACGGGAGATATAGAACTGTCCCAATTATTTTTTTTGGCGCAGTGTGCATTAGTATAACAGCTATGCTTATGTATATTGCTAATATATGTACGATGCATTATTTTTTCACAGATTTCATAGCTTTTATGTGTACAGCGTTAGTAATAGCTGTTAGAAATTTGCATTTCTTACTTGTCGCGGAAGCATGAAACTGTTGAAGAGATAGAAATACGAGACATATAAAAATGGCTTTCCATTCTCCTAGCTATAAAGTTGTGATCCCTGCGCCTTCGGATCTATGGTTCTTCAATGATCTCTGCTCCAGAGCTCAATGCCTGTAGGTAGGAGGAACGAGGAATCGGCCTATACCGGTTGACCAGCGCTACTGAACTGTCCTGGTGACTTGCCATGAGCTGTCTGGATCATTTCAAAAACGCAGTGCGGTCAACTTGGTCATCGTTACTTCTTGAATTCCGAACTCCAACTCCAACTTGCTTTATTTGCCGCGATTAACCTGCGAAATCGCAGGTTGTGTGCCGGCTATCGAACTTTGGTGCTTCTAGGAGCGCTGCAGGTAAGGAAATGCCGAACGTAGTTCTCGTGGAGACAGGATAGCAGATGCAGGGGGTGTGACCAATGTCACGTGATGAGCGATAAGACATCTGGTTGGCGATGAGGTATCCAGGCATCGTAGCGCTGTAAATCTGAAGTTTTACAGTAGTTATACATAAAATAGTACTAAATCAGTTCATAAAAGGTGTGTGTTGCAGTCATAAATGCAGAAAATAGAATACGATTCCAAAAAGTATAATAGTATATACAGGAAAAATATAAGTAATATCTTGTGGGCTTGGCTGTGTGTGTCACATGATCATCCGGCTAAGATTTCTAAACATCATTATTTACAAGTCAAATAAGTTTTTCACTACATACTTAAAAACACAAATTATGTTGGAAAATCCTGGTTTCCACTGAGTAGAAAAGCGGCATATGGACGGAGGTGCCTGTCCTCGTGTAAAATTTCATAGTGAAATAGGTTGAAAATGTCCATATGTTGGCACTCCTTAGCGGCGTCATAAAATGCCGTGTTAGTTCTTCTTAAATATTCCACTATTGTATCCATTTTTAAATCTTCATGGAGACGTTTGTTCTTCACATACGGGTGTGCATTTGTGATAATTCTTAAAAATTGGTTTTGCACAACTTGTAATTTTTGGATTTCACCCTTCGTAGCGGTAGTCCATGCTGGCGAAGCGTACGTCATGATGGGTCGGATTGTGGCTAGATAAATAAGTCGTTTCTTGTCTAACGAAAGTTTTGAATATTTCTCTATCATAGGATATAAACATTTCATGACTTTAATCGCTTTATCCCTGATTTGTTGGATGTGATGCTGCCATGTGAGCTTGTCGTTGATGGTGATGCCCAGATATTTGGCTTGTTTCACGATAGGCACAGCCTCGTTAAAAAGATAAACACTTTGCCTGATCGGAACATTTTTCTTCCTTTTCCTTATGAGTAGGAGCTGCGATTTTTGAGCGTTAATTCGTATCTTCCAATATCCACACCATTGTTCTATGGAGGGAATAGTGTCTTGGAGTTTCCGAATAGCATGATTGATGTTAGCAGACTTCACTGCCAGGGCAGTGTAGTCTGCATAACAGGCTAGCATAGAATTATGATTTAAATGCAATCTCGGAAAGTCTGAAACGTAGAATAGATAGAGTATAGGGCCAGTCACAGAACCCTGTGGAACACCGCTAGTCATTATTTTAGTGCTGGATAATTCATTTTTTACCGAGACTCTGAATGTCCGATCCCTGATAAAAGAATGGATTAGCAGAATGAGTTCTCTGTCCAGTTGAAGGTCAATTAATTTAGCAATTAAGCCCTCATGCCAGACGCGGTCGAATGCTTTCGCCACGTCTAGCATGAGTATAGCAACATTAAGTTTGCAGTGCAGAGCTGCACCAGCGAATTCGGTTATTCGGACCAGTTGCTTCGTTGTTGAGAGGTGAGCACGGAACCCAAATTGTTCCGGCGGAAGATGCTGAAAATATGGTTTCAGTCTATTCAGGATAATTCTCTCAAAAATTTTGCTTAAGCCCGGCAGTAGACTAATAGGACGATATCCGTCTGGTCGGGTGTGATCTTTAGCCGGTTTAGGTAGTAAAATAATTTTAGCAATTTTCCAAGGTGTTGGAAAGTAAGAAAGAGCAAGACAAGCATTAAAAATACTTGTCAGGCTGCAGATGATGTTAGGCGGCAAATTTTTAATTGTGAATTCCGAAATGAAAGAATTTTTCTGATATAGTTCAACAGCTGACGATTGGACTTACGTTTGTGACGAATAAGGAACGCCCTTTCCCTGCGAATTCTAGAAACACTTTCTAAGGGCTCTCTTAAGAGAAAAACGAGGAATATTTCTTCTCATTTATCCCCCAGGGTGTGAATGACGCTTTGCTAAATATCAAAATTAGAAAATTAGAAACAAGCACAAATACTCAGATTTTTATAATTTTTTGACAGGAAATGGTATGAAAAATGGAACACTGTAATACTGACGCATTATTCAACCTGCTGAAAATTTCTTACAAAATCCTTATCTCAGTTTCCTTACTTAAAGATGCTATACGAACTTCTAGTTATGTGCGAGTATACACGAAAATGTCCTTTTACAGTAATTTTAAGCTAATTCAAACTTTGGGACTAGACATGATTTTTAACACTGTCTAACAATTCTAAAGTTGTGCAGCTATAAAGTAATAAGAGAGTTAAAACGCGCATTACCAATGCGCAGTAAACTCAATTAACAAATAGAAACCTGTTTGCCATTTCCCAGTCAGATTGTCTTCCCGTACCTCTCGTAATCACATTAATAGGATTTTTCTCCTAATGTTCAATCATTAACCAATGTCTCCACTAATAGAAATTCCAAGTTCCTTGTAAGGAGATTCGTGGAGCTTCGAGTTAATCATCGAAAACAGAGCAAAAGAGAAAAAAAGAGGAAATCAAAGAATCATTTTCTTGACCAATCTCGGCAGATCAATGCCATTGAGTACATGTTCACCAAATGCCAGCGATTAAGTAATTCTGTACGGAGGAAGAATTCCGTAGCAACTTGTTTCGGTCTGAAATGTAAGAAACAAATGTGATTTCGTTTTTACTCTTTTTTTTTTTTTTTTTTTGTTAGAAAGCCATTTCTCCGACAACAGATATTTTATTTAACGAAGAAACACATGCATTTCGATAAGAAACTATTTGTATTTTTCGTAAGACGACGGGTAATTTCAATGTAAAATGAAGCTAGCAATTATCCAGGAAAAATAGCGACATGAGATTTCGAATACATACACGTAAACACGGAAGTAACAGGTTTGTACATAACATACTGAAACGTGGCTTAGAAGCTAATTTTGTATTCTTGATATGCTTAGATACAAAACCGTGAGTTTCTATGTGACAAATGAGTCACTACAACTTAGAAGATATCAACTTAGAATAGCTCTTTAGTGTAGTCTTAGAACCTAATATTTTAAAATTAAACTGCAAGATTCTAGAGTAAACAATTTAAGGGATTTCTTAGAACGTATTACGGATAAAACATTAGCAATGCATTTGTGCGTGTGAAATTATTTGTATAATTTATACATAAAGTTGTATTATAGTATAAAATTTTTTAAGTACTAAGAAATGCAGTGGAAAAAGTATATACATACATATCACAAATACGTATGGGTAATGGTTTTATACAGAGGTAGTACAAATTAATAAAAAAATGATGAATAATAATAAAAAAAATAAATACGTTTTACATGTGCTGCATAGGGTATGTCAAATATTTAGTACATTCATAATATTGAATTTCTACTGCAAGTAGTTCAAGTCAAATTGAAACATGTTACCTTTTTAATGATAAGTAAAATTTTATTAACAATTTTCATTATTTTACCATTAAAATATGAGATTATAGAGACATTAGGCATTTTTTGGATGCAAGAGATATGAAAAATGAGTAATGCCCTCGCCGGACTCGAACCACGGACTTCTCGAATACGCGCCAAGTGTGTTGACCAATATTACCATGAAGGCATGCTAAGAAGGCGGGAGAAGTACCTTATAAGCTTTTATTTTTTTGTAATAGTTTGTAATTCTTTTTTAATTTTTTCGACGTGAAAAACTCAACATTTGTAATGTTTAATGTGGGTTTTGCAAGAAATATGATTTCTAAACTAGAAGTGAATAATGAAAGGAAACCTTGCTTTCCATATCTGACATAATTTAAAATTTTAGAATTTCTGAACATGATATGTGCACAAATTAGGAAAAAGATAAAAATACACCACCTCGAAGAATGTGTACTGCATAACATATCTTTCCTGTTTTGGCAATTTAAAACGTTTTCCTGTTTTAAAATTCGTAGAAACCATCCTATCTTAGAAACTGACTATCGAGATGAACTAGCAAGAATAAAAAGCAGATTTGTCAATTTTTGCAACTACTTGAAACATAGTACCCTTAATATAATATTTTTATCTTTCTTTTCTTCAGATAAGTCTCAGAGGGCTATTAATTACTTCAATTTTTCTTTAAATTTCATTCACTCTGATACTGATTGGCAAAGCGTGTAGTTTAAAAACACAAACGTGCATCTTTATAACTTATTTTTTTATTCTATTTTGATTTAGCAATGTATACAGCTGCTATAATTTAAATATATTTAATTTATATATATTCATATCCAAAATTTCATAACTATGAAGGTTTATAGCTTTGTTATAATTAGTTAAACTGCATATAAAGTCATGTATTGCTCCTCTTAGAGGTATTAAATTGAAATTAGACTTAGTTTGATCTTAAGTCTTCAGCTTGCGATTTTCGTTTTGTTTTTATTATAAACAACTCTAACTTGTTCTTGTTGTTGTTGCTTATGCTCACTTTTCTGACATAGTCAGTCCAAGGCTCGACATTCCTCTTGGCAAGAAGCGCTAGACTACGCCTGCCGTTGGCAACACCCTTCAGCACAAATCAGGTGACAGTTCAATTTAGCTCATTTCTGTCCCAAATTTTGTTGGATAGCACCCCCGGAGGACGGATCCGAGAATCTTGCACTCTTTTCTCCTTCCAACAAACCACACGAGAGGGCTTTCGGCTCGCCGCATATTTAGAGTGCCACTAAGCCGCACCAACACTATACATTTACAAACATCCGCGCATTCTTCGGGATTCGAGCCAGGCCTTTCGGCTCGGCAGTCAGCGACGCTAACCACTATTACCGGTTGCGTGGCAAATCTAATTTAAAACTTACCAGTATATAAAATTGAATATAAGCGCGAAATATTTTGTAGCCTAAATTTAAATTATTTTCAAAAAGGAAAATAAAAATTATACATTTTCACGATATTAAGAAAATGAGCAAAAATCTGAAACATTTCTAAATGCTTTAGAAATTTTTGTAACGTCGATATGGTAAATTCATTCTTTTCCTAAAATGTATTGCATGCCTTGCCACACAAAACCTAAGATTAAATGAATCGTTTCTAATTAACTGTCATTTTTGGGCTTTTTCTAAATAACTGAATGTTGCATCGAATAAGGCGAAGAAATTTTCTTAAGCCATAATCAGGGACACAAACTTCTAACCATTATAAGGAATATTTGAAGTCCAAATTTGGTAATAACAAATGCATGCATTCGAAAACTCACTTACATTTTGGATTCAAATTGTGGAGTCAAAATTTCTCCTTTTAACTTCCATCCAGCTTTCGCTGAAGTATCCCCAATGAGACACAGAATGGAATTGCACTTAATGTCCTCCCGCGGGAGTTTCTCCAATCACGCCTTGAACAATGCTGCGCGGTGATGAGGCAGGTATTGAACTAAAAGCGACGACGTTACAAGGGCGGACATTAACAGGACGGAAGGTAATTTTCATATATCGCCTCCTTATGTACGGCTAACAGTACACGCCGCTAAAGCGGACACCTTTAGGTGATAATGCAAGTGTCAGGAAAATGTTTAAGGTTTCCTGTGGCAGAAGGCTGCAAGCCTGACCTTTACATGGGAAGTGAAATTAACATTTTAGATATATATATATATATATATTGAAAGAGCTTTTCGAAGTAGGTGAATAGAAGGAACTGCACATTTGTAACTGGGAAATGCAGAGATAGTTTCAAACGGATTTCATCATTATAAAGAGCTATCTAGTAACTCCTCGGTAATGTTGTTTCATCATTGAAAGGATAAATTATGCACCAATTTCTGATTCGAAGTCTGGAGAAGAATGTAGTAATCCAGAAAGGATGATGAAACTCTTAAATAATTGTTTGTAAAAGGAATAATCCCGTTTCAATGAATTATACAAAACTTTAGTTCTTCAACGTTTCATATCGTCTCTTTGAGCATCAAACATGACATATGAAACGATATTAGATCATGAATAGTCACTAATTTACATCAGATTATGAAATAACATTTATTTTTAATGAACCAATAGCCATTGAAATTAATAAAATTCCGCTGAAATTCAAACATTATATCCTTAAACAGTATATAATACATTCTTAGTATTCTCACACTTAGTATATTTACATATAGCCTCCACTTACGTCGAGTGATTAACTTGTTTCCACTCAGCGTATCATATATATATATATAAGTTTCCCTCCGTGGCCTCATAACACCAAAAGATGGCGAAATGTCAATGGTGGCGTACGATTTCATACCTGATACGCGGAAACGAAACATTTTATTTCAAACTTTAAATACACATAAATTATATAGGAGTGCGGCGAAAATTTATGGATTGAAATACCTTGAGAATTAGCCTTGTTATTATGAATCGTATTTGTTGTTTTATTTTATGAATGTAAAAGACGTGAGGCTTACAGAGTGTGTTTAGTCAGTGTAAGCGGCCCTAAGGACCGTTTCAGCCAGTGTAAGCGGTTTCAACTCTTATGTATAAATATGGCAATATGATAGACTAGATACTGCTGTTTAAGTTCTCGAGTTATTTTTTGTATGGAATATCTTACATATGTAAATATAATCGGTATTGCTGATATTGCTAATTACGTTACTTCGAATTTATATTTAATTGCAAGTAATGGGATTTTTTTGTTTATTTTGGGAAAAGTAATATTTAAATAACATGTGCTATAATCCAGATTTTTCAACTGAAAGGATATTTTAATGCAATTATCTACATGTTAGACATAACTGCAAAATGCTGTCGGCCAAAGAGTGACATCCAGGGATCCAGGGTTACAAACGCACAAGTGAACTTCATTGTTTCGTTATCGAAAGCGAAAAGGTTTACCGCTGGCCACTGGTAGTTTGATATGGGTTTCGAATTCAGGTAAATTGGCGGCAGGCATAAGGGTTTATTATGATTTTCCCGAAGAGTAATGTAGATACGAGCATTATGAAGTCCCCTCTGCAGCCACTACTCTCTTTTGGCAATTAACTCTGGTATGCTTTGCCAGATCTAAGTACTCATAATTTAATCTTACAGTTATGTTTCGTAAGAGTTATCTGCGTACCAGAAAAAAATTATCATGCTCTGCAAGTGCGTACGTTTCCCTGCTTCATAAGATATTTCTTTTATAAGAAATGTGCAACGAGTGGTAATGATCTCCTATATTAGATAAAATAACAGATAATTCATTGACTTCCATTTACTATTGATGAACTCAGACATCATTTTATCTCTACACTTACTTTCGCAATATCATTAGATTACGTTGTAACATCTGTTGTGTGTTTCAAGTAAATTTATTAGTTATCATAAAGGTAGAGTGTTACGTTTGTTCTGTGAATTATCACCACCAGAATATTTAACCATCAAAGAAACTGACACAGAATCAAAACACATCAGGTTTATTAAATTAAAATATACATGCATAAAATTGCCACTACACTTTTAACCTGGTTTCAAAGCAAAACTTCCTTTCCAAAAACGAATATAAATTCACCAATTTTAATCTAACCTAAGCAGAGATTCAGCTTATACAGACCGCAACAGATTGTCACACACGCGCTTACCAAAACAAGAGCTAATCTCAAACTGAAGTGCTATTTCCAACAAGACCATATTAAGATTGCCAAAAGTTTTCTGAAATGTGAGGGCAACGGAAAACAGGCCAAACTCTCACACTTTGTTCGTAAAACATTAAACTTTATATTATATTAAAACTGCTTGTCATTCAAATTTAGATAAATTCCTGAATGAGCAAACCTCGTGGGGAAAGAGCAGGAAAGGAAAGAAATTTAACAACATGCCTTTGATAAAACTTAAGATAGATGGTATACATATACTCAAATAATTTACTTATAATAGAAAGCACTTTCTTTTACCTCAAAAAGCAGAAGAATCCATATTAGAAACTGTATACTAGTCCTTGTTATCAAAATGCATCTTACAGGAACAACTTATATAGTCTATGTGTGATTTCCGGAAATACCACTGTTAAATATTTGCATAAGTCGCCTGTAGTAACGGCAACCGCCGGCAATAAAAGGATGTGCTTTCCTTAGTGGCACCGCAGTTCCTTTTAGTTTGAGCCAGAATAGACCTGCCCGGGGAGAAGCCAGGGGATGAGAGATTCCGGTTTCCGCCCTGTTCCGGTTCCCGTCTTGTAGCGGATCCAGTCCTGTTCCGGTCCTGATCCAGTACTATTCCAGTTCCAGCCTGGCCGTGTAAGTCCAAAACACGTAGGAGCGGATGTCTGAATTCAGCGAAATGGAGATATACGCCGAAAGGGCTAGATGGATTCTGTCTTTTAAGGGAAAGTGTTCCTCACCGTGCCGGCATAGCTGTTACTTTAAAGCACTTTGAAGTTTTCCACTCAAGATGTTAAGTTTTTGTTTGTGATGTTAAGTTTTCATCAGTGTTGAAGTTCCAGTTAAATAAACCTTTAAGTTTTAGACAAGGTTTTTGTGTTCTTCAGAAAATTTTAGATTCGAAGTCAGATACAGCACATAGGATTATTATCGGAAAAATCAACATTTGGCATCAAGCGACAGGATATTGTCTGCAAGGTAAGCGACCTTTTTATTTTTGAATCATGGAAGCTTTATTAGCAAGAACTCAATATAGAATTAGCAAGAACTCAATATAGAAGACTATTCAGTAAAGCTTGTAATGAATTTGACAATGAAGAAACTAAATTTAATCAGGAAGAAAAATTAATTAAAATAAAAGTTATTGCCGAGAAAGCTAAAGTTTTGTTTGATACTGAAATGAAAATACGAGAATTAATGTTTAAAGAAATTACAGATGAGACTTTACTTATTAAAGAAATAGATGAATCTGAATTATATTCTGATAGGTGGAGACTTCTGGAAAGTAAAGTAAAAGATCTTACTTCTGGAACCCCGAATGTAACTTTAATTGATCCGTCCTTTGTTCAGAATAAAATGTTACATTATCCGAAGATTAAATTGCCTATCTTTGACGGCAACGTGAAGAAATGGCTAGGATTTTGGGGGCAATTCCAAAAGATTGATAAAGATCCTACATTAGATAATAATGATAAATTTGCTTATTTAGCACAGGCTATGGAGAAGAATTCTCCTGCAGAGGAAATAGTTAAAAGCTTTCCGCCAATTGGCGATAGTTACAAGAGCGCAATCGAAGCATTGCAGACGCGTTTTGGTAACAAAGAATTACAAACGGAGATTTATATTCGTGATTTGCTAACTCTTGTTATTCAAAAACAAGGTACACGCTCTTTGCGGAAACTATACGATGAACTGGAATGTAATCTAAGAGCCTTGGAGATATTGGGAATAAATAGAGGCAAATATTGCGCGATATTATATCCATTGGTAGAATCAGCATTGCCGAATGAAGTCTTAAAAACCTGGGAGAGACTTAGGTTTTCGCGTAAAGGATCAGAAAGTTTAACCGGCGAAAACGCCGAGTTAAGAGAAAGGGAATCTGACCTTGAGCGCCTTTTATGTTTCTTGCGCGGTGAAGTTGAAAGTGAGGAAAGAATTTCTTTAGCAGCTAAATCTTTCAATGTTTTCGATCGATTGGCTCACGGTAATAAGAAAGGGAATTCGGGTTTAAAGATAAGAGAACCTCGCTTGAAACCTACGGCAGCTGAACTGTTTATTTCTTCTAATGAAGCTAGAAAAGGCTGCATATTTTGTTCCAGTATAAATCATGGTTCTGCGGAATGTTTTCAGGCGCGTAACTTATCGTTGTCAGAAAGAGAAGTTTTGGTCCAAAGGACACGCTCTTGTTATCTGTGTCTGAAATCTGGACATTCTGTCAGGAGGTGTAGATTAAAAACAGTTTGTTTTACATGCGGCAAAAGGCATCATATTTTTCTATGTAAGGGCCATTCACAAATGAGTGAGACAAGGGCAACGGAACAGCCTCCAAATCAGGCTGAAACACTCGCCAACATTTCTTCAAGGTCTCCTAAAGTTTTGCTGCAAACAATAAGAGTAATAATTAAAGGAGATAAAAAACCTCGTTCGGCTCGAGCTATAATTGATACTGGTTCTCAAAGGTCGTATATTCTACAAAGCGCAGCTCAAGATATGGGTTATAGGTATACGGTAAAGGAATACCTTAGCCACGCATTATTTGGCGGTACGACGACCAGTTTGTGTGAACATAAAGTTTACAAAATTCATTTATCTAGTACGTCTGGCTCGTACAGTTGTAATTTTGATGCGTTAAGTCAGCCTGTTATTTGTAATAGTATACCTTCTATTGGACGAGGAATATGGCTTAAAGAGCTTGCTGACTGTGGAATAAGTTTAACAGATCGTTTAGAAGGACCCATAGAAATTTTAATAGGAGCCGATGTTGCAGGACGATTATTAACGGGGAATCGTAAACAAATTTCAAACGGTCTTGTAGCTATTGAGACAAAGTTAGGATGGACGGTTATGGGAAAAACCGGGGAGTTGAATAGTGAAGGTTCAACATTCTTAGTTACATCAATGTTGAATAAAGAGGCTTGTATTTCTGATTTATGGGCCCTCGACTCGCTTGGTATTACGGACCCATCCGAACAAAAGACTAAATTGGAATTGTATGAGGCTACCAGGCAACATTTTCTTGATACTGTAAAAATAGAAGATGACCGCTTTGTAGTGTCTTTGCCTTGGTTGGAAGGGCACCCTCCCCTGTCGGATAATTTTGAGTTATCGCTTAAAAGGTTGCACGGTACGATTAGGCAACTTGAAATAGATAATCTTCGCCAAGAGTATGAAAATATATTCCAAGAATGGCTCAAAGAGGGCATAATAGAGGAAGTACCCGTAAATGAATTAGATTTACCCCATCATTATTTGCCACATAGACACGTTGTTAAGGAACATAGTACTACGAAGTTACGGCCAGTATTTGACGCTTCGTCTAAAGTAAAGGGTTCTCCGAGTCTCAACGATTGTCTTGAAAAGGGATTAAACCTTATTTCATTTATTCCTACAATCTTAAATAGATTTCGCCAAGAAAAAATAGGGGTGATTTCTGATATTCGTAAGGCCTTTCTACAAATTGGCCTGAATTTTAGTGACAGAAACTTCCTCCGATTTCTTTGGATAAAGGGTGAAGATGGCTTGAAGCATTTTCGTCATTGTCGAGTCCTATTTGGTGTTACCAGTAGTCCATTTTTACTTGGAGCTGTTATTCAATATCACTTAAATTCAATTTTGGAGAAAAATGATGCAGATGTAAAATATTCTTCCAACATTATTGTTAAATTAATGAATAGTTTCTATGTTGATAACTGTGTAACAAGTGTCGGAAGTGAAGATGAATTACAGCGCTTCATGAAAGTATCTTCAGATGTTATGGCAGAACGGAAATTTGAATTACGGGGTTGGGAATATACCGACTGTAGTTTAGAAACAGAATCTATTGCGAATGTATTAGGTTTGTTATGGGAAAGACAAGGCGATACTCTTCAAATAAATGTGGCTAATTTACAAATTCTTTGTTTCGAGAAAGTTACGAAAAGAAGTATTTTGGCAATAGCCCATAAAGTATTTGATCCCATCGGTATAACATGTCCAGTCCTTATATTACCTAAGATGTTATTACAGCGTACATGGGAAACAAAAGTAAAATGGGACGAAGAAGTTAAAACCGAAATTAAAAGTAAATTTTTGAAATGGGTAAAAGACATTTCTCTTTTGAAAAACATTAAAATTCCAAGGTGGATACGATATCAGCCAAAACAGTGTTCAATCCATGTTTTTTGTGACGCCAGTCAAGCAGCGTATGCGGCAGTAGTTTTTATTCGTGTAGAAGAACCTGAATCAGTTAAAGTCCAGTTGCTTCAGGCTAGGTCTAGAGTTTCCCCTTGTGGTAAAAAGGAAACTACTATTGTAAGATTAGAATTGTTAGCAGCAACTATTGCATCTCGTCTTGCTGCAGACGTTCTAAAAGACTTTGAGGCCAGAAGTATATTTTTCTGGACAGATTCAACTACTGTCCTTGCATGGATAAAAAGGGAAGAACAATGGGGGACATTTGTAGAAAATAGAGTACAGGAAATAAGGCTTTTGACACGTGTGGAGGATTGGAGGCATATACCTGGTTACCTTAACCCTGCAGATCTTCCAAGTAGAGGGTGTTCAGTTCGCCAACTCTCCCGGTCAAAATGGTGGGAGGGTCCGAGCTGGTTTTTAAAATCCCAAGAAAATTGGCCGAGTGCCGAATTTATAACTGATGAAGCGGAAATAGCCAGCGAGAAAAAAAAGGCAGTGGTTTCATCTCTAGTGTCTACTGAAAGGTTTAGTTTGAGTGAGCGATTTTCTAGCTATCGAAAAACAGTTAGAGTTGTTGGTTGGATTCAACGATTTTTCTTTAATTGCAGAAATAAGAAAAAAAAGAAAGGTGAACTCACTGTTGATGAAATTGATTTTGCAGAAAAGGTTGTTATTCGCTTGATTCAATCGGAATCGTTTCAGAATATAGAGGACGCACGCTTACGAACTCAGTCCATTTTATGATGCGGGAATTGTAAGAATTAAAACTGGTGCGTTTCGAAGAGATGACACGTTAGAGTTTAGAACACCTATAATATTACCAGGAGAACATCCATTAGTTAGGAATTTAATTATGGAAGAACATAAAAAGAAAGGACATGCAGGTGTACAATATTTACTGAATACCTTAAGGGAAAGGTTTTGGTTGTTATTTGGCAGAAGAACGGTGCGTTCTGTTTTGAGTCAATGCATTACTTGCAAGAGATATTCTGCTGCACCTGTTGACCACATATCAGCCCCACCGCCAATAGAGCGAGTAAATGATTCAGCAGTATTTCAAGTAACGGGTATAGACCTTTGTGGTCCTTTATTGTTGAGAAACAAAGAAAAGGCATTGATTTGTGTTTTTACATGCGCCGTTTATAGAGCGGTCCATTTGGAGTTGCTGACTTCTCTATCTACAGAAGTGTTTCTTCAGGCTTTTCATCGGTTCGTGTCACGAAGAGGTAAACCCACAACTGTGTACAGTGATAATGGAACTAATTTTGTAGGAGTTTCAAATGCATTTAAATTAATAGATTTTGAACAAATTAATCGGCAGGCAGCCAATGAGCGGATAACATGGAAATTTATTCCCCCTGGTGCTCCATGGTGGGGTGGTTGGTGGGAACGTCTGATCGGAATGATGAAGCAAGTCCTTAAAAAGTTCTTAAACATGCTTGTTTAAATTATGAAGAAATGTACACGATACTGTGTGACTGTGAAGCGATTCTTAATGACCGACCGTTGACAGTAATTCCTTCCGATCCTGAATTTAAAGCTTTAACTCTTGCCGACTTTTTAAAAGAAATTAGAACTAGTAGTTTGCGAGATATAAAATACGGTTATAAATCAAGTAATTTACAAAGAAGATTTCAGTATATTCAAACTGTACGAGAAGCATTTAAAAATAGATTTCGTAAAGAATATTTGGGAATTCTCAAGGTTTCGCATAAAAGAGCTGAAAGGAAAGTTACTATTAAATTAGATGATATTGTTTTGATCGGTAGTAGTGACAAAAGACTTTTTTGGCAACTTGGTCGTGTCATAGAACTACTTCCAGGACCTGATGGAATAAATCGACTTGCAAGAGTAAAGACCCGAAATGGAATTTTGCTTAGAGCAGTTCGAACTCTGTATCCTTTAGAGGTAGCGCAAAATGATGTACCCGTGAAGCTGCAGAATGAAAAACAAGATTCGTTGTCTGAACTTAAACTCAACATAGATGATAAATCTGTCAGGCCTGTAACATGATCTGGTAGAACTGTAACTCCGCCGGACAGACTGGCATATTAAGGCTCTTTGTCATTGTTTTACTTTGATGTGAAAGTTCACTTTTTTTTTTTTCCCTTAGGTGGAAGGATGTTAAATATTTGCATAAGTCGCCTGTAGTAACGGCAACCGCCGGCAATAAAAGGATGTGCTTTCCTTAGTGGCACAGCAGTTCCTTTTAGTTTGAGCCAGAATAGACCTGCCCGGGGAGAAGCCAGGGGATGAGAGATTCCGGTTTCCGCCCTGTTCCGGTTCCCGTCTTGTAGCGGATCCAGTCCTGTTCCGGTCCTGATCCAGTACTATTCCAGTTCCAGCCTGGCCGTGTAAGTCCAAAACACGTAGGAGCGGATGTCTGAATTCAGCGAAATGGAGATATACGCCGAAAGGGCTAGATGGATTCTGTCTTTTAAGGGAAAGCGTTCTTCACCGTGCCGGCATAGCTGTTACTTTAAAGCACTTTGAAGTTTTCCACTCAAGATGTTAAGTTTTTGTTTGTGATGTTAAGTTTTCATCAGTGTTGAAGTTCCAGTTAAATAAACCTTTAAGTTTTAGACAAGGTTTTTGTGTTCTTCAGAAAATTTTAGATTCGAAGTCTGATACAGCACATACGGTTATTATCGGAAAAATCAAAAACCACAGAACAACTGTATTTTGGCGTTTTATGCGGATGACACAGCGTTAGCTGTAAAATCTGCAAATGTAAATCACGCAGTCAAAAAACTTCAAGATCTTAGTCCTTCTATTGAACAGTGGTGTGCACAATGGAAAATTCAAATTAATGCCTCAAAGTCACAGCTCTTGATCATTCGGAAACGGAAAAGGAACGCTTCGATTAATAAACAACTTTCTTCAGCAAACAAACAAATTCAACGAAATTGTTCCAGTGGTTTCCCAGGCCAAATATCTTGGTATTTTACTTAACGACCGCCTTACTTGGACACATCATGTTAACAATGTGCGTGACAGGGCACTTAAAATCATCAACAGTATATACCCAATTATTGGAAAATACTCTTCATTGGACCTGAACAAGAAGATACTTATTTATCTCTTCGTTATCAGACCAGTCATGACTTACGCTTCGCCAGCATGGAAAACTATCTCCGATAAGAAACTTAAAAATCTTCAAGTGGTGCAAAGCAGATATCTTCGCATTGTTACAAATGCCTACTTCTAGTATGCGTGTAACAAATGTCTTCACGGCGAACTCAAGATCGAACCGTAGGCGAAAATTTTCAGAAAACGCAATGAATGCTTCTATCAGAAAGCACATGAATGTAATATAATGAACCACTTTGAACTTTTCAGCTACGAGATTCTTCATGAGGGTCGTCATCTTCGCCCTTTTGCAGCTTTCATGCTTAGCGATAACCAAATTTTTCCTACATAAAGCTTTATTGTGCTTTCGCACTTGTGCTCTGTCTAAACTCTCTGCTGAATATTTGTTTATAACATGATTTTGACTTCATCCTCATCAAATATTTAATGCAAAGCAAATGGTTGTGAATATTGTGTATATAGTCTTTCAGTTCATGAGAAAAACTTTTATTTTATGTATTTTATATTGTCTCCAGGACTTACTTAGGCATTTCTGTCCTTGTATTGTTAAGCAACCAAATGAACATAGCCGGTATACAGCTTGCAGCTTTGCAAGCTAGACGCGGTGACAACGGCAAACGGAACGGAACTATGTGTGATTCCCGAAGGTATGGCTAGCAGAATGTAAATACGAAGTATCGTAATAATAAAGAAACGTAAAACTGGTATGACTCACGTTGAACTCACATGTGAAATATATTCTTCAGAGTGGTACAGAATTTCGATCCAATAGTAAACTGAATTTTAAACAGCGCTCATTTCTGTAATTGTATATTTCATTAATTCCAAGCAGTAACAATTTTTACAGGTGAAGATATTCGTATATATCCATCAATTCACATCATAGATGTCAATATTATAGCGAATGTAAAGAAGTAAGACATTGCTCTGCAAATATAAACTTTGACTAGCTGAGTGCGTCCACGCCACGCTCATGCTTTTTTTTCGCTTTCTATAATATAAGATTATTAAAAATCTTCTTTCGAATATTCGATGTATTCATTTTCAAGAAATTTCCAGATTAGAAGATATTCCAATCAATCAAGCGAATATTTCTTGTACCCTATCGACAAGACAACCGACTTGCATATTTAATGAGAACTAAGATTTCAAAGGATTACAATACAGCTACAGCGTCTTTCCATACCTCGTAGAAGGAAAGACTCTAGTAAACAGCTCTTTGTGTGCATATGCATGATGATGCTATTCTATCGATTAACTGAACTAAGTTCTCATTCATTGAAGGCTTGGGGATTTAAAGAGAATGTGAATTTACCAAGTCAAATGAGCTGCTATCGAAAGCATTTAAGCATTTCTCAAGGAAGCAATGTGTACTCTGTTTATACAAATATCAGAGATCGAATGTAAATATTGTTCAACAAAACTTCTAAAACTTTATTGAATATTTAAGAATCTTTAAGAGAAATGCCTGTTTTCCAGGCGGCAATGCGAATTCAAATTTAGATGCATATTTCAGAACTTTTCAATACTTTCATGGAAGAAAGCAGCACTTTTGTTGTTGAGCAGTAGTTAATTTTATTGTTGGATTGCACTAGAAGTAATTAATAAATTAAGCAGGATATAGAATCAAGTACAATAAATCTCCACGCGTTTACTGCGTACAAAACAAACTCAAAACAATATTTATACGCTAGAGGAAAAGCGAGAAATTTTTAAAGATTTTTTAATCGGCAAAGAAATACGCCTATGTAGAATTTAAAATTCAGGAAAGAAAGTAAATTTGGTCCTGCGACAATGCTTAAATAAAACATTAAGAGCCCCCATAATTCCCACTTCTTCAGAAGCAAAATGAGTTTGCAACTATACGAAGAGAAACAATACTTTTTACAAATGTAAATAATGGTCGGAGCAAAGTCAGAACGAAATTCGTCTGTAAATTTAAATCCCATTAAATCGCTGAAGGCTGCTGGTTTGACGTGAGCTTGAATCTCGGCAAATGGGCTGGCTACATAGGAGTTTTCGCAGTTTCGTTTCTTGTGTGAGACTTAGATATGAACCAGTTTCGCAAAGAAAGTCTTCCAAGTCCGTCGAGTTACTTTGCTTTAGCCCTCCAACAGGCCAAGAGCTTCTCTAAGAAACCCCAAATGAACCCAAGCTGCCATGAATATAACATATTTCCTTGATTTTAATACCAAAATGCCACTTTATATCTATATTTATGTACTTTTAATATATTGCCTTAATTTCTATTGACATGCTTCAAGATATAGACGATATATACATTCTTAAAGACGTCACAAAACATCTTAGGCTATTTATATATATATATATATATATATGTAAGATAAAATTCTAAATTTAATTCACTATAACCTCTTTAATTTTCCATTTCATTTGGGAACTTCATCTATCTGTTCTAAAAATAGCGCTATAAGTCTAAACTGCGTCATTCAAATTAATCATGCGATCTTACTTAACCCTTAATGCAAATGCCTCTTGACCCATCACCAAATTACAAACCAAAACTTTTCTCTTCGCGTGCTTCCATCTTGCATAACTACGCACTTCAGCTTCTGCTCTCTGCTGTGCTAAGATATAATTTCGCTGGCTTGCTTTCTATCTCAACCATATCAAAAATGTAAATCTTCTGTGAAAAGGCACGACTAGAGTGCCAAGTGATTGTGGCTACAAATATCAATTGCAAATAAAAATGGAATTAAAATCGCCTCGACTGCCAAGTTCTTTAGATACTACGCAATCAAAATTCTTCTTCAATATGGATCTGCTCCGGCTTTTCCTTGTACTTTTCCGTTTCGCCGCCGCAGATCTCGCCAAGCAAACTTTATTGGCGACAACACACAGTATACACATAAAAAAATGTCAACAAATGTTAGTTCTAAGAAATTTTTATTTTGAAGGCATAAAAGTTTTAATATCATTTAAAATTTTGTAAAAATACAATAAATAAAGACAATATATTTGTAAAAAGACATTAGTTTAAGAATTTATTATGCTTTCATGGTTCAACATGCTGATTCGCCAGTTCGTATCACGTGACCCCAAGTGATCTCATCTCACGTAAAATACGCTAGAAAAACCTAAATATCTCAGTAATTATCTACATTAATTCCAAGTTAAATCTAATTTGGAATGCAAGTTTAAACGCAAGAATTATTTCAGTTCGTACGAATAGCTTACAAAGAAATTATGTAAAACCACAGTGCTTTACTTCGCTAGTGTATTGTCATTAGAATTGACGAATTTAATCCTTGACTTTGCCTTTTCTATATTTTCGCCGTCCGGTGAGTGGTGTGATTGCATTCTAATTGACTTAATTACCGCGAATGGCCTTAGGGCATAAAATTGTACTATCTGGTAAAAATTCTATGTAATTGTATTGATTGGATTATTCAATTATGGCAAAGCCCACGAGGGCATGCCTTCGTGGAGGACTTTCTAAGAGAAACTGGTCGTGTACTCGTTACACATGGGGAAAACCACGAAAACGCCCATGCAGCCAGCCCGTTCGTGGAATTCAAACCTCAAGTAATTGTATCGAAAGAACCAATCAATCTGATAAGAAATGGTTGCGACTTGTTTTGAAAATGAGGCATAAAAGTTACCAGCGAGGATATTCTTTTTGGCATCAGTTTAACCATTATTTGTGGTTTTATTGCCTGCGCCGGAAAACTGGAAAAGTACCTAACCTTGTCATTCTCGAAATGAATATAGTTATTTTCAAAAATCTACAAAATTTTGTATTGATTTAATGCCTTCTTTTAGATTTTATACAAGTAAATTAAAAGTTTAAATGAAAAAAGAGTAGAGTTGTAAATAAATTAAATATTTACCTGATGAAAACCAATTATATACTTTCTCCCCGCAACAGTTCTTATTTTTTTTTTAATTTCCTATTCTTGAAATACAACTAATGAATATTTGAAAAAAAAGTATTGTATTAATATAAACCATTTTATTCACGAGTAGTTAAGAAAACTTTAAAATAATTTCTGACTTTGAAATATCCTTTTTTCTGCGACGAAAGTTAAAATTTAAAATTAAGCAAAGTTTAATATGAGTATCAATTCAAATGTAAAAGACTCCATTCAACTTCAAAAAGTAACCTACACTTTCTCCTCAAATAGGATATAATCTGATGCTGCCCAACATCCTATAAATTGGGAAGAATGCATGTGCTGTGTACCTCCTCTTTTACAGAAAATCTGTTTCAAAAGACGAGTTTTGCTTGTTTTAAAATTTCATTTGACATGCAGTACTTTCGTTTGTTACAGCAACTAAAACAACTAGCTAGGGAAAACTAAAAATAAGAAGGATCATTGTATATATTTTTCAATTTGATGTACATTTGATCAATAATACATTTTTCTACAAAAAGCTAAGAATGAACTGTGTAATTATAATCATTTTGTCTTTTAAATTTAAAGACAGATGAGCGTGAACGTGAAAATTGAGTATTCTGTAAAAGGAATTGACTCCATCAGTCACTCTTATTTAAATTTAAAATTTCAGTTTCATAACTCTTATAAAATAAATAAATCTTCTATATCGCGTGATCGTTTTTACTAAGTTCCATCTAAAAAAATTAGGATAAATTAAGGCTGTAAACCCCCCCCCCAAAAAAAAGAAGTGTAGTTTTGAAATGATTGGGGTTGAAAAGAAAGTATTCTTGGGTCATGTTTCAAGAAAAATTTACGATTTACTAGTTTGAATTAAAAAAAAAAAAAAAAAAAAAAAAAAAAAAAAAAAAAATATGTTTTGTTAAAAATCCTGAATATTATAAAGGTTTTTAAAACATTAAATAACTACTAAATTATTAGAACAAAGCAATATTCAACAGATAAAACACTTACCATCTTAAAAACTTAAAAATATGTAATTTTTTTTAACTATAATGCAAGTTAATGAAATAATATAAAATATCACACTATGTAATTCTTTCATTGGAAGCTTCGAGAAAGACGTTTCAAATGAAACCTAACATTTACCCAAGTTACCCATGGTAAAACCATGAAGTTACCCGGACAGCCCGGGATTAGAAGACATGACGAACTGTTAGTGTTCAGCAAATCTGAGGCGGCGCTGGAGGTGGGACAAATAACAATCGCTAGAAAATGCATTAATTACCTGTTTGATGTAAAAAATTAAACTAGTTTGACAATTTGATTTATGAAATATAAGTGAAGTTGATTGATGTAATCATTATATGTAAGTAAACTAAGTTACGTTTTGTAGAATCCAGGAAGGTAAACAGTAAAATATTCGTAGTGTTTATTACCATTCTTTCATGCAAATGTATTAACTTGATAAAGCAGTTTATTTAACTTGATAAAGACAAACATTTCCTTTTCTTGCGCGGTGACTATAATTTAAAGCGACCGAAATATTACATAAGGTAAAAGCTCCTGATAGTTACAAATATCGTTTCAGCAATAGTTATATGCCTTAATAATGTAGATTATTAATGTATTTGTTAAAATTTTATGCAGTAGCTTACAATAAAACTAAAACTTGAGGCACATGAAACATCCTTCACTGGAAATTTATTTTCCAGTGAAGGATGGAGATGACAATTTAAAGACTTTAGTACAGAAATATCCTTAATTACTTTTTCACAATGGAAATATCTAGACTATGACTTCCCTAACATGTACAGCTCAGTTTAATGAAGTTGCTCTAAACCAGGAATTCACAGTCTCTATATTCCATCAACACCTTTTAAAAGAATGGTTGAAAAAAATTAAATAAATAAAAAAAGCTGAACAAATATTTCGGGATTTTTATATTAATTTTTATATTATTATTTACAAATATAAACAAGTTTAGGTATAAATAACACGCTGAGCAAATATTAATTTAGACGTCAAACAACAGAAATCAGAGATATATTTGCAAATTTTCAGATGACTAGTTTCAATACTTTTACCGAAATATCAGCCTCAGCTGCCGAAGTGCAAATGAATGAGATAAGACAGAGTGATAAGATAAGATAAGAATGGCTGGACAGGAGTTAAGCTATTGGCATTTTTTATTCATGAAACAAGAAAACTAAAACATAATTTCCTTAAAGGCTCAGGGTAAAGATGGATTGGAATTAGGGTCGTTAACGAGAACAGAAAGATTTTTTTAATGTGAAACTCTTCTAAAACCTCTAATTCACCAAATGAGGATGTTTTTGAATAATTTTGCCTGCAGAAATGTGGAAAGTGTAGTTTTCGGACCAACAATGCTCGGCAACAGCGGATTTTACTTTTTCCTAACATGTGCCTCAAGTTCTTGATAATTTCTTGATAAATGTAAAGTTTAGAACTTAGTTTAATCTGCAGACAAATCAAAGACAAATTTCTCTTTCAAAAAGTCTTTCTGTTCTAGTTAACGACCCTAATTCCAATCCATCTTTACCTTCAGCCTTTAAGGAACTTATGTTTTAGTTTTCATGTTTCATCAATAGATGGCGCCAGTAGCTTAATTCCTGTCCAGCCATTCTTATCTTATGGCTATATCTCATATCGTTTATTTGTTCTTTGGCAGCTGATGCTGATGCTTCGGTAAAACAATTGAAACTAATCCTGTGAAACTTTGCAACTATAACGCTGATTTTTTCTATTTGACTTGTAAATTAGTAAACAAGTTTCTAACAAAATTCATATGTTCTAATTGCACAAAAATTAGATTTTATTCAATGTGATGATTCCGCTTCATGTATTAATGCAATATTTTAAATCTTTGGCATAAAATTGCTTATTTCATTCTTGCATAACCTCAAATCACGTTCAAAAGTATTCAACCTGTTTCTTGTTTTCTGTTCTAGCTTTGAGTTTTGTTTGTCATATTTTTTTTTTTTTTTTTTTTTTTTGTGTTTTCTTATGTTCTTGTATTTTACATTTTTATATTGCATTTATTGTATAAAATTGGAAGTCTTTAAATAAGTTTATATAAAAAGTAATTTTAAAATAAATATGCATGATTTTAGAATATTTCCCTCTAACAGCATTTAATTTATATGATTCTTTTTACTACATTATACAGCTTTGTATCAATAAACAATTACTGATAAGTTTTATTGTTTTAAACTTTTGAAGACGGGATGGCCATTATAGTGGCTCTTTGAAAAGACGGGGTTGTCCACTTTAGTGGCCATGTCTTTTTTCCCCATTTTCCAGGCTGAAAAGTGGAGTGAAATGTCAAATTTGACGTCCCTAGGGTTTTAACCACTTATCTCTTTCAAAGGTTTTCCTTTTGTGACATAAATGCACCCCTCTGAGAATCCATTAATCTACACACAAGAATCTTTGTTGCAAATACGAGGTGATTTCTTAAAGGGAGGAAAGCATTCGGTTCAAGATTCCCCGTCCTTTGATAGCTTTTACTGCTACCAAAGCCCCGGCCTCAAAAGGTTAATCAATGGATTATTGATATGTCATAAATTGATGGTGCGTATTCGGTTATCTACCCCTTGATGATCACTGATCCCTTTATAATTTCATGGATAATCAAGAGTTTAGTGTCGGCCCTGTCGGAAATTATTTATGACATACGCATTACTAAACATTCTTCTACACGTAGTGTAGAAGTTAATTTGAGTAAATTTAAGGTATGAAAATGCATCGATTAACTTGTTTAAAAGATTAAGCTCGATATAAATTGCTTGCACTATTAAAAACCTTCCGCATTTATTTTGATTAAGATTGCTCCATAATCAAATAATTGATAAATGTGTAAGGAAAAAAAAAAGAAACTGACAGGCAGCTTTCAACTTCAGCAGTATATGAATTCTTACATAAAAAAGCAGAAAGTATTTATGTTTATTATATCTCATATTAATTCAAAACCAGGCTTGAGAATCATTTCAAGAAAAATATCATCTAATCCTTCTCTTTACTTTTTCTCAATGTCCAATTTTACCCCATTTCGTTCTAGTTACAGTGCAATGTTACGTAACAAATAAAATACTCTAACCTCTCTGCTTAGTACCTTGGTCTTTAAGGAATTGCAAAGCTTCCGAAAACGAAGGGCTTAGATAAGCATGATAATAATAAAGAATCATACACTTATCTCCCTCTAGCAGCTACATCACGTCTTTCATACTGCGACGTCCCATGAATGCGTAAAGCCCATTTTCCTTAGATTTCATTATCCTAGTTCTCTTGTAGGATGAGAAACTGCATTTAGTTCTACGTAGACCTTTGTGTCTGCATTTAGTGCTACATCTAACATTCCGAGTTTGGCGAATTATCTGGAAACATTAATAACTTAGTGTCTACTCTTATGGAAGTAAAAGTTGTTTTATTTCCAGTTTTGGGAAGGAAAATGTCCTTTTATTATTTGTTCACACTGAGAATACTAATTCTAATGCTGGCTATTATTCGGAATTAGAACAAAGTAATGATATGATAAATATAAGAAGTAAACTAAGTTGTGCATATCGTCAAGCCGCATTGCTAACTTGATCCATGCATACTTATGAATATGCAGTGAAGTGTTATTACATTGCTGTTTGCCAAAAAAAAAAAAAAAAAAAAAAAAAAAACTACTTGTCTCGAAACACGATTTTGCGCTTTACCTTTCATTTGTTTAATTTTCATTTACATTTTATTGCCATTCTCCAAAATTTGGGATATATGTTTTTTAAATTCAGATTGTCTGTTATTGATTAGTAAACTAAGCTATTTAAAACAATAGATCCATTTCTTAAGAATATATATAATTTATTCTTTTAAAATGATTCATTTAAACAGATATGCATTGAAATCATGATATATCTGAATAATAACATTAAATATGTTTATGCAGTCACGTTATATATTTTCTCACTTTTCAAAACATTAAAGATACATGACGTTCCCATATTAGTCTAAATGCATACTAAACGTTCAAAGAGCCCTTTTAGGCGATTATTAAAATATGAACCATTTTAGCTTGCTTTTACTGTATTGTAATCAGGAATTATGTATTTGCCGGATTTTACCTACATTTTTATGCTTCTATTAGCTTTGTAGTGATCGGTCTTGTAACAATCAGTTCCTCAGAAAGGTCTCCATAAACGCACCCCTTCTCAAGTAGATAGCCCTCGTGACGTTACTAAATAACTTAACCTAAACTACATTAAATTAAATAGAATAATATTTTATTAGAAAGATCAGACTGTGCACTAGTTCTCTTGTGCAAATAATGTCCTAATAAAAAGTTTTACTGATTTTAGTATTCCTAGAATATAATTTTCTCATTTTCCAAAAGTTATGTATAGGGCACTTCTAGTCTAATTTGATTGCGAAAATAAAATGACAGATTTATTTTCAGAAGGGAATAGTGTTATGTTCGTTTATTCTGATTTATCGATTTGTGCATTTGACGCGTGGAAAGTTTCCTTTGACGTTTTTTTTTTTTTTTTTTACTGAAACGATGCTTAAAAATGATTATTCATGTATATGCAATATAAAACTGAATATTAAATTTTGCATATTTTTTGAAAAAAACAAAATTTTTTTCTAGTGATTATTGCTGATAATTCAAGCAGATAATCAGCTGCGAAATTTGGAATTATGCACAATTAGAGAACTTCTTTTCGTATTTTTCTCCCTAGCGTTTTAACACTGGGTTTTGAAAATGTTTTAAATATTCGCATAATTTTCCCCTTCCTATACTGTATACAGTTTTTCCTTCTGAGGGTTAGTATACTGATAAACTGTATTTCCTCGATTATTAGCCCAAAGGGACGGTAACCAAGAAGGGCTATTAGTCTCAGAACAGTATTTTGTGGCGTTTCACTACAAACGGCGAATCACTTTTTAAATTGATGTCATCAAATATTATCGCCCTGCGTTATATTTAAAGAAATTAAATAATGAAGAATCTGCATGCATGTATGAATGTTTCTCGCGCTGTGAAAAAACGACGCTACCTAGAGCCATCAAAGTTTGAATAATGAAATCCTCCGCTCGAACATGGGCACTTGGACGCCCGAATTTTGAATTTATAATCTGTTTTATTATCTATTTCAAATTTTGTATAACGTTAATGAATTTTTAATAAACAAATTCAACAATTTCAAAGCGAAATTATCTCCAACGCGCGAGACTGCCTATCGGAAATTCTAAAGATTTTTAAATATTTTTACTGTGTATTTCAAATTTTGTAAAACTTTACGAATTTTTAAATAACAAACTCAAAGCTTTCAAAGCAAGCAATGACAACACTGTACGGGAAAAAAATCACCTCCACCGCGCGATACTGTCTATAGGAAATTCTAACGATAGGTTGTTTTTAAATATTTTTAGCCCAAAAGAACATTACCCCAAATGCTCTCGAAAGGTGCTTTTGCATGTAAATGAAAAAAAAAATCCTTTGGGCGTAATATAAAATCTGAAAGCTTTCATTTTTTTTTTTTTCAATTTTTATTCAGGGTATTCAGTTTGTGCCTGCGTTTCTCTATTAGCATTTCGTCTATTTTATTTTTCCTTGAATTTGTTATTCGTTCCCTTGAATTTATTATTCGAAACGTATTTTATGCAGATTCTTCTTTAAGCTACCCAGAAGTGGCAGGTGTTCTTACACTAATAAATGTTCCAAATGTGTGATTACACCTTACTTCTGTTATTAACTTTCGAGCTTATTGTAGCCTTATCTATTGCTGATGTATTCGATCTTTTGAAATCTGGGTTTCTTCTTCGTTTATTTACCATTTGTCTTTTCAGTGGCCGTTCATGGGAATTGCTATCAAGGCTCAGTCATGCGAGGTTTGGCTGTGCCTGTCTAGATAAATAAATTTTGCTAATCTTTATTTAGGTATAAACTCCATTCTTGTGTAAGGTGTTGACGGAATTCCAAATCGTGAAGCGTATAGTGAAATTTCACATATATCGTGCGTATAAATGTATATTTTATACTTCTTAAACTGCGTTAATACAAACTTATATATGTAAACAACAGAAACTATTGCACTTCACGAAGTATATCATGAGTCATAATATGCATTCCTATTATGCTATTACGAACATAATTTTCTTTAAGCGGATGCAAAAATTTATAATTTTTTTACGGTGTATAAGAGGCTTATTAAATATTCCATAAAGAAACATTATAGAACAAATTTGTCCTAACAAGGAAACATCATATTTCTGTTTCTAATAAAATATTCAAAGTCAGTGGGTAGGAACTTTGATTATAAATACTTTCTGAATTTCCAAAGACAAGGAATGCTTTTTGAATTAATTTAAATCAGGAAAAGCGGGAAAGGAATGCAACATTTTATAGAACGTTGTATTTAAATCAGAATAAAGTGAAAGATCCAGGCTTATTGTAAAATCTGTGCAATATGGTACGAGTTTTACGTTTCGAAATGGAAGCCTGAGAAAATACGAATGAAATAAAGAGAGAATTACTGTTGAAACTGGAGGCAGAAATTTTATGAGGAAGGAATTTCAGAGCTAAATACAAAAGCGTTTGTAGGCGAGAATAACTATGTACACATTATCATATTTCTCGAAAACTTCTGAAAAGTTTCCTTTGAAGCAACATTTACTGTTTTAATATTCTTCCTTTGAAGTAGCATTTGTATCTAATATCTAACATGCGCATTTATATTCTTAGTTGTTGTAATCAACGAATTATATTCAAAGCAACTGAGTTTGGCATTGATATTTCGAAATATATATATTGATTTACATTATTTGGAATATATTAATAGCATGTTAACTCGATGATAATAGAGAAACAATACTAATCTTACATCAGAAAAATCACAGAGAAAAATAGTTTCCCGTGCTGATAATGTGTACTTTGGCAGTGTGTTCAGAGTTGCCATACCTTATATTATTTATATTTGGGATCTAAGTTGATTTCTCATAGAAATAATTACCGCACGGAATTGCAATAAAGGATTCTAAATCTTAGGTTAACTTTGTTGCTTTTCTGGAATGCTTATCGGGAAAGTTTACACGAATACACAAAAATATGAACTGAGTATTTTAAAATAGTGGAAAATATAAAAATTTCAATTTTATCATTCTTTGTTTTGGAACAGATAATGACAATGTGAAAGCAAGTGAAAATGAAGTCCAGAAAATTTTAACACTTGTTTTTGGAAAACAAGTAACATGCATTTTTATTATTTAAAGTTATGAATTTTAAGATTCCAGTTCAATGGTATGTTATAAGCCTTATTATTATGATCTAATTTTATGGTTTGCATTATGCGAAACGTGATTTGCGTAGCTTAGTTATTGTTTCCAGTGCTAGCAGTGACATCAGCAGCATGGTTGATATGATTCAGAAAGACGAAAAAAGGTAAATGTGTGTGGCGTGGTCGTGCTCAGCTATTTAATGTTTACGTGCACGACATTATGCGAAAATTAACACAAACACTGAGGAGTCAAAAAAATTTAGTTCCTGCCCTGCGCTTGACGTGTTAATATCAGTATTAAAAGATCAAAACATTAGTTCAAACAGATCATTGCGGATAAAACAAAGCATTCAACATTGGGCAGGACACAGTACATCGGTTAGGGATTAATAGCTTTAAAGAATGATATTATAGTAGTAAAAGAAATTATCGTGACATAGAAAGAAAGAACTTACTAAACATCTGCTTTAGGAATGGAAATTATTTTTTCAACATAATTCTCGCATTCTCATGAAATTCACAAAAGTTATGAGTAATTTATCTTTCTTTTCTATTCAGCTTTCAGTATTATTAACCAAAAATTTCTGATTCGCTGTTCGTTTTATTTTCAAACAAAAAATAAAGTAACCGTGAGATTATAAGCGCTGATGCATAGATCAGTATTACGTACCTGATTGATAAAGAATGTTATTGTCAACAATCAAAGTAATAAATTAATTATATATTTTCAATATCTTGAAATAGTTGCTAAAAATCATCTTTACACTAACTTTTTCAAGAAATACCTGTATTTTTACTCCTTTCTAATCTATACCAAGAGAATTAATGCTTTTATGTTTAAAAGTAAAGGGTGAACATAGTTTTAAACATTGGATTTTTAATGAACCCGTATAGTATCAGCGCGTCACTTTGAATGCTAAGAAGGACTTGCACTACAGAAAAATGCTTACGCTTCTTTGGCTCATAATATACTCTCAAGTATTTTACAAGTGATGCAATACAATATAATATTACAATAACCTAATAACATGCTTTAGAGAATACTACAATAACGTAATGACATGGTGGGACGTATTATACCATTATATGCATTTAACTTCAGCAACAAAAAACTGATTATTACTTTCCACATGAATGAACGGTAGTAAACAAATATTGGATATTATTGTGTAAACGTTCATTTTAATTAATACAGTTAATTCAGATAAACCGTATTAAATTAACTTTACCTTCACTTCTGTTTTCATTAATTCTATCCAGAATGTGATTTATTTCAAAAATATATAAATGTTTAATAAATAATAAACATACAATTAATAGTCAATAAATTAATTAGAATTAAATAATAAATAAAAATAATACATATTTAATAAAAGAAATAATTCCAATTAAATAATCAATAAAATAAATAACTCTAATTAAAAAGTTAATGAAATAAATAATTCTTAATTCTCATACCGTTAAGTTTCATTCCCCAACCCACTAATCTGATGCTCAAGAATTAAATCTAAGTAATTTCAGCTTATTCTCTGCCTTTTAAACTAAGGTTTAAGTTAAAATGTGCATTGTACACGTGCGTTTTGCATTAGAAGGTATGCATTTTGAATTTATAATAATTTTTTTTTGTTTTACGGCCATTGGGCTCTAAGAAAATTTCTATTTTTCTTATTATATTTCTATTAATAACTTACAAATCTATTTCTAGAAATAAAGAAAACAGTCTTTTAAATGAAAGACCAAATACCGTCTTCGAAATTCGCTGTCACAAACAAAAATATGTCAGCGGTGTAATTTAAAAATAACGCATAAACATCATATAATGACTTGGTTTCTCTGAAAACAAAATAAGAACAGTCAGAGAAGAGTAGATTTTTCATAACCTTGATATGATTATTTGATGACCGGAAAGGCGCCATCATATATGATCACGTTTGTGCATGGCTACTTGATAACATTAAACAACGAAAAAAATATTCTTCGAAGATTAAAGGGATTTAACTAATTTAATGTAAATATGCTTAAAGATACATAAATAGGCATTTACACAGCATTTTATTTCGAAAAATGTTGAAATTTGTTTATGAATTTTTCATACACAATGAAAAATGCATACCTTTAATGCAAAACTTTTTTTTTGAACTATAAATAACATTTCTGGAAATTATTTGACCGATGATGCGCCCCTGATCGTAATACTGGGAATGCATTCCGCAATGAATCAGAACATTCAATTGCTAAATTTAAAATTAGGAAACGAAGCAGCATTAGTTTGGCGTAGATTTTTTTTAGAAAATAATTTTGGTTCTAGACAACAGGATCTTAAGTCGCATTGCGATCAAATTCGAGATATAGTTAGCCTAGTTCAAAATAAGTTTTTTTTTCTCTCCCTAATTATAAATTGTTGACTAAAATAGAAATTAAGCTGTTTGACGAATTAATCTCTTAATTGGTGACATTTCCTTACCACTTGGCAATTTTCTGATGTATTTTAAACTTATTTGGCAACTTTACTTCACTTTCAATAAATGTAACTTCTAATATTTTGATCATAGTAAAATATATTTTACATGTTTGGTATACAAATGGACAGGACTTCGACATTTCGATGAGCATATACGAATTATAATATCAACCTTTGTGATATTAAGCAGTGTTTATTGCATTATATAAGGATTACATTTTACTGTATTATATTAGCTTCATTAAAAATATGAATTTTCTTTGATATTTTAAAAAATATTTTGATGATTGAAAGCAAATTTTTATTTATTACTTAAGATTACTATCTAAAAACATAATGTAGCATTTACAGGCAAATTGTTTTATTTTATGTATTTATTTTATTTTTTGCAGGAATTTCGAAAGAATTTGTAAATAAGTAGTCCGTCAGTACGCAGCCAGTCAAGAAATAAGTATTCCCTTTTCTGCTAATTGTCTTTTCAAGTCTAGATCTTAATTTAAGAACTTTACAGTAAATGTGGAGCATTTTCAGTCTTGTTGAATAATATCTATGAAAATGCATATTAATATACAACTTGAAATTTACAGATACTGTCAATAAATTCTCCGGCTTAAAGGAAATCGCAAATTTTAAATCTATGTCAATTCAGGTATGTTTGGTTCTTTGAAAACTTCAAACTGAAAAATTTAACTAATTTAAAATTTGACATCAATCAAATATTTTAAAACTCTCATTTGCATTTATAAACATTGCCTTCCATTGTTGTTCGGTTAAATTTATAAAACGCGTTGAATTCTATGTCTTAAAATCTCAGTTATGTATAGTACAAATAAAAGTACATTAATACTTTAACTGAATACTGGAAGGATTAATTTGCACCGCACATTACTTCGAGGGAAATAGTATTATTGCGAGAAATGACTAAATCTGATGGAATGTGAGATAAAATTTAACGGGGAATGTTGATGGGATTCCATTTCTCAGAATTTCGAAGTCAATTTAAATAAACATTTTTGCTATTGATACTGATAAATGTGAAAATTCAAACAAAAGCGGCTAAAACCTGCTGTTGTATATTCGACTGAGGGTTAAGTATATTTAAATTACTCAGTTACAATTCATACTTTGATATTTTCCGCATATAATCCGTTATTGTTTGTAGCTTTTCCTTCTTGATTATACTCAGAATTTATACCAGGAATAATATTATCCTTTCGGAAACAGACAATAGCCTGGAATAATAATAATTCTCAGAGAAGTTGTTCTGCCTAATGACTTACATTAGCAGGCGTTATCTCCTAAGAAAACCTTTTACGATTAGCGTCAGCGGAGGTTATTTTCTGAGAATAACATTTGTTTCCTAGTTAGGACTTCAGAGGCAGCGATTTTATGAAGGTATGCTGTGTCGCAAACACTTTTATAACATATCGGCGAAAATTGTGTTTTATATCACTTCCTATTCCACAGTTATACTTTAAACAATATTTATTTCTGCAATTATGTTCCTTTTTACTTCCTTCCAACCTGTATACATACGTGCACAAAGTTGAGAGAACTCGCAAGCTATGCATAATTTTACGAAAAGGATTCAGTCCAAGATACTAATTTTGCCCCATAATATTGCAAATATTCAGAATCGAATACGCATGTGTACGCGTTCGTGTCTTCGAACCTGTGATTGTGCAGGGGATACAATTATAAGTGGAGTTTTCGGCGATTTAATTAATTTTTTTTTTTTGCTTTACCAAAAATGCCCTTTTACGAGAATAACCTTTTCGCAAAACCACTCTCAATTCTACACATACCTTCAAATTCTATAACTTTTTAAAAAATATTTACAAATTTATAAGACATCCGATATGTATGCGAGACTATGCAAGAATATACAGATATATACAAGAATAAATACGCATGCATATATATATATATATATATGTGTGTGTGTGTGTGTGTTTGTGTGTTTAAAAATAAAATATACACACATATATGTATATATATATGTATGTGTGTTTAAAAATAATATATATATATATATATATAAGAATTAAATGTTTAATATTTTTCTGAAAAGTTCTGTTTTCTTCTATCAATCAAGTGAATATTTTTAAGATCCAGCAGTTCGTTATTCAGTTTTATGAAAATAATTGGGAAATATAAAATCATTGCATCATAAAATTAACAAAAAGGCGTAGTATCTTAAAAATGTTTCGAAGCATGAAACCTTTCCACATATTTACTTCTCTGTGCGAAGTAAAAAGAAAATACTGTAATCGCGAAAAATTTCAGGCATCATATTTCAACAGAAATATCCATTTTGACCACTATAGAAGGCAATTTAACGATGCTTTTGCGTGAAATCTGTACTTCGGATATAATAATGGACTCTTTTTCCCTAAGCGAATTATAAAAGTGATTTAAAATGGATTCTGAATACATCTTTTTCGTGGAGTCTTTACGTACGTATGTATGTATCTAGCATAACTCAAAAACGAATAGCCCTAGAACGTTGAAATCTTGTAGATAGGACTGCTATAACATGTAAATGCGCACCTCCTTTTTTGGTTGCAAACGGTCGCACCAAAAGCATATAAATATATGTATATATATATCCACTCTGTCATAGGCCTCAGTGAGCTCAGTTTATTAATTCTTATATGTATCTAAATTGTGCACTTTTTTGTTTTAAAAATGATTGAATTGTGCTGTTCTCATCTTAAGGTTAAGGTTTTCGTTCCCTTAATTAACCTGCATGTTTCAGTTGTAGAATTGTCAACTATTTAAAAGTTGTTTAAGTGCGGCTAAGCCTAATTTTTCTATCATAGCAGCCATATTTGTTTACATTTGAAACGTAGCAGAATAGTGAATTTGTTGCCAATCTAGAAAAACTAAGCTTCGCAACAAGAAAGCAACATCTTTTATTATTGCGAATTAAATTATACTTAATCCATTCTGGAATTATTATTTAAGTGATTAAATTATCCCATATATTGACTCAGCATTGCGTCTACAAAAAATTACATCAGATTCTACGCTTTAAGGTTTTTTTTTTTTTTTTTTTGACGAGTGAGACCAAAAGCAAACTTTCAGTTTTGTGCTCCGAAAAATATGTCTTCTTGCCCGCTGGCCGAATTGCTTGTTTTTTTCGTAGAAATTGTAATTTTAATTGTATTTAAAAAATTAACTGTATTTGGTGTTTTATGTTCTTCTATATCTTTAAAATTTTAATAAAAATATTTTGTCTTTTTATTATTTTTGCCTTGCCGCAAATGGAGAATTGAATTAATTGAATGAGAAATTCATCTCTAATGAAATTCGAGGAAATGTTTCGTATTAGCAGAAAATTATGTCGTCAGTCTGTTTTGGAGAGAGCAGAATGTTTACGAGTAGCGCATGCGCATTAGGTAAGCAGCGCTGAATCGTCTGTGACAAACAATTTATTTTTTATTTGCTTAATTTCTTTTATACATCGTTTTAGATTTATTATAGTATTTGAATAGAATATGTGGCAATGATTAGATAAGTCTTCAGATGATATAATATTTTTTTTTCATTCTGAGTTATAAAATGAAGGAGATGTAACGCTGTTAAGTGAACCTAGCGCCAGAGTATCGCTATGGTAAATAAATATAGTGAATTTTAAAAAGCGCATTTATTCTATTTCTATTTATGCGGTATCGGCGAAATAGATTTAATTCAATAAGTTTAAATGAAATGCTGGAGAAAATGCATATAATTTAATATTCCATACAAGGAAGTCATGTGGTGTACACATCAGATTTTTATTCTATAATTTTAGAATTATAAATAAAGTGTACATTTAATTATTGATAAGTGTTCAAATTTTCATTTTATTTTGACATTTTAATTGATTACTAAGTTTAAATTACTTTAATTAGAATATATTGAATAAGAATCTTGTGTATTATTGAAATAAAATTTTCTAATGATTTTACTTCTCTCTTATATATCATAAGTAAACTTTACTTACAGAAATAAAATCAACGCTCTTTAATAAAAGAACATGTTTTCTTCAAAATTGAACAGCCGTTATCTATTCTTTTTTGTTCATGTGTATAAAATGAGCTTTTGTCGGAAAATAAAGCGCACTTTATTTTCCGACATTTTCTCTATTTTTTTGTATAAATAATTTTTTTCTTAACTACATATAATGCTTGTAGTAAGCCTTAATTAGAAAAATATTATGTGTTTTTCAATAAAAATCAGATAACATTTGATGAAATTGTAAACATTTGAATAAAAGTATTAAGGACATACTATATTCCTTTTACGGAAAACAAATTTTAATCTTCATCGAAATATTGACATAGTATAATTAAAAGAGTTTTTGCTGTACATTCCATTTTAAATTTATTTTAGAAATGAATAAGCTAGTAAAGAACAGTGCTTTAAAGCAGATTAATAATATAAACAGATGAAATCATACTGGAAGTTTATTAAGTGCATTTTGATGAGAAAAGTATGACGTTACCTATATTCTTTACATAGATTAGAATCACAATTGGAGCTATATTTTGTCCCGATATATTTATTGAAGAAAAGGGTGGGCTATAAATTAAATGTGACATGATGCATAAAACTAGAAAGGAATTTATCTAATATGATCTAAATCCTTACATTGTTCAAAAGAAGGTATAGATTTTGTGATAGGAATATAGATTTTCTATTTTAATTTCTATTTTGTTTCTGCTGCTTTAAGTTTATGTTAAATATTCTGTTCTGAGGAAACAATTATTTGAAGGTGCATAAAGAAAGAAAAAAAATCTGGTACTAAAAAATCGTATTTTCATTTCTATTATCTGCAACAACAATACATTAATGGCTACTTTCCCCGCATTTTTAGTGCAAAATAACGTTGTACCGTTCAACGTGTAATGTTACTATTGTAACTGGAAGCTAGATTTAAAATCCTGCATACCGTACTAGGTTAATAACGATAGTTATTACTACGTCTTAAACCCCTCACAGAATACTGAAGAAGGTTAAAGTAACTTGTCTATTCAGTTTTAAATATAACGGAATAGGCACAGCTTGTGCTACTGATGAAATTTCCACTGCTTGTGGATATTTAAAACATAGTCTAAGGTTACATTTAAAAAATACTAATTTGAGCTTGCTGTTATGTTTTACTCCGGTATTTTAAACCACCAACCAGTGACATGCTAAAACCGGAATATAATTTTTAAAAAACTAGCGACAATGCAACAGCAACGCTCGGTCTCCAAAAGCTCTAAACCAGGGATGGGCAAACGTTTTCTGTTTTCAGTCGTTGGCCAAAAAAAAAAAAAAAAAAAAAAAAAAAAAAAAAAAAAAGCTGAACGGAATTGTCAGCTGAATAAAAGGAGAAAGTATTCTCGAGAAATGCTGCAGTATATAAACAATATTATTCTATTAGTTATTTTGCTGGAGTATTAGCCTCTGAAACTTATGAGGATGTAACTCTAAAACTCGTAATAATTTATGTTCCATTACCTAAGAATTTACAACTGTCAAAATATCTCTCTAACCCTCGAAAGAGTGCATCTGTACATATTACAACAATAGTACCTATTACATTTACCATTAATAATGTCTACTATATAAGTAACATGCAACTTCGAATGCTGAGTTTGGTAACATGGTTTCTGCTTTTACCAGGAATCAAGATAATTATCCAAATTTTACAACGCTTTTCATCAAACTCCGTAATTCGTTACCTCACATGTATCTTCTAACAGCTTTCCGGATAATCTTCTGGCAGAGCAATTGAAACAGCATATTATTGTTGCTGTGAGTAAATTAATTAATGAAGATTAATCTGTCTTACAGAATATAAGGCCTTGTACACCGCAGAAGGTAAGTGATGCTGTATCCGTGAAAAGAGGGGGAAAGACAGCTACAAACATTTTACGCCTTCAGCGGAATTCCAATGCAGGCTCAATGATACGGCAGTCATACCTAATTATCATATGAAGCTGAGTAAAGTGATGTTTTTAGGACACTACTATATCAGTATGGACGCATTTAAAAGCATTTTAAAAAGCGGTCCCTGAACTTAACTTGGACGAAATCTATTGATGGCTGACATAAATAATTTTCATTAGAAAAGAAGTCCATTCAATTCTAGTTCATGTCAGGGGTTCACTTATGTTGCCCGAATGCTATACGTGATTTGTTGCATAATAACAGATACAATTTCTTGAGGATACAGGCTACTTGTTCTCCAACAGAGACAGTTCCTTAGAGAAAACTAATGTTAGGAATAAATCATAATATTTTCAGTTCTTTTATGAAATTTGTTTCGACGAGACTCAATAAAGTATTCTCCGATTTTCACAGATTTTATTAGTTTAAATTAAGATCCATTAGTTAAATTTAGCTTTATATTTCTAAATAACGTGAAATGACACATTACATTATTCAACAAAGCGCACAAAAACAAAATAATAATAATATAATAATAATAATCCTGAATACAGGAATTAATATCCCGACTGAATCTAATCAAGGTTTGCGTTTTTAATGTCGGTTGACTTAACATACCTTCTAGTTTAGGTAACGTAAAGATCTTAAATTACTGTTACAGTTCAAATCTTCCTTACCGGAAAAATTCTAATGATACAATGTTATACAGTCTACATTAATTATATTAATGTGCATTGTATAACACTGTATACAATCTGTATGACTGTATACAATATATCACTGTATGCACTGTATCAATCGAAGTAATAAATTCCATTTTCGTTTGTTTACTGCACATGTTAAAAGTCCGGAATATAAATTGCACGTGTTGCGTAAAATTATCACAGTTTTTTAAATAGAACAATAACATTTGTCAGAATACACGTAAGCTAAGCAGCTGTATATCTTTCGGTCGAAAATCATCACTGATATTAAAATATAAAGGTAATACACATATTACCTATTCAAAACAAAAAAAAAAAAAAAAAGCATTTATTGACTAACTGCTTATTTATGAGTGTAATCATACAAATGAACATTTATGTAAAGACTATTTTATTAGGTTCTGCTGCTGTGAAGAAATTTCTGAATTTTTATTTATACTGATATTTAGTTAATAATTTAGTATTATTAGTTTTTTCTTATATTTATAAAACTGAGTTTCTAATTGATGTAGTTAGACCGCATTATACTTACAGCCCTTAAATGTTCCTTTAAATACTTTCTTTTTTTATTCAATTCCTAGAATTCTTTCATTACTATTTTACGTTTTTATTTATTTTCGATTTTCAATATTTAATTCATCTATATCTAAAATTCCTTTTTCTGTTCCTTCAAGTAATCGAATTATTCGGTATTTTTTTCTGAGTAATTGTTCTAGGAATTCTTTATAATTTATTTATATCTTGAGACTTTCATCTTCTAGACTTTTCTCTTAACTTGTTTAAAGTTTTATCATTTAGCTCTTGAAATGCTATATGCTTTATTATCTTTTCGATATTCTTCTTATGTGCTGTAAATTACATTACATTGCATTTTACTCTTTAGCATTAACTGTGTTTTTAATTAATAGCTAGAGTGACAAAAATTAGTATTACTTTATATTACTTTGATAAATTTATGGACGCTTTCAGATGAACTTTATTACGCTTTTGGTTTCTTAAATATTTTTTGATTTATTGTAAATGCATTTTTCTGTAATAATACTGCAGTATAAGATAATTAGTTGTCCAAATTCTCTCTGGCAAGAGAGGACAGGACGTAAAACCATAGTGATTTACCAAAGAGTAACATGTGTCTTTTCCTCTCGTTTGGCATGCCTACTCGTATGTTCGATATGATCTATGGGACCATGAACCGCCGCAAGGCAGAACTTGGGAATTTTGATGAACCCCATGCCCATAGCAAACCTCAGGCTACTCAGGGTCCTTACAATTGGGATTAATTACGTTATAGTTGGGATAAATTCATTTATGAATACTGGATAGTTAGTCAAAGCAAACAAAGTTAGGCTTCTTTTCTAAAATGAAATTTTGCAAATTTTGCTAAAAACAGACTGTGACACACACAAAGGAAAGAAAAAATGTGTAGGCATGACTTCGTCAACAATTTTTCCAGCTCACTAAGGTGTCTCGAATTAAATTTATATAAGAAGAAATGTAAAAAGAAATGACAACAGCTTTTCAAGACTAAGACGCGTTTTGATCTCTTTTTGTAAATACATAGTTCAGTTTGTTTTTATATGCCATATATGGTTGATTTTCAAAGACTTCTGTGTTTTAATTTATTAAAATATATATATCATAAATATATTTTTCAAAAGAAATATTTTATAGGATAAATGGATATATTAAAAAAAAAAAAAAAACTTGTTATTTATCTGCAAAAATTGCGTATAGTTTTTTGAGAATTGTAATCCTCCATTTAAGAAAATATTTTGCTTTAGAAGTTTTTTTTAGAAAAATTTTATAAATAATCAAAAATCCTTCTTGTTTCATTTAAATGTAAGATAATGTCTTTATATATAATTACACTATTGTAAAGAGAAACAGCAACTCATAGCTTCTCTCTTTGTTTAAATTAATAACCCTCCAGTAAAGACAGACTGAGATAAATAATCTCTAGGAAAAGGGGAAAAAGTTCTTAACAAAGTGAGCAAGCACAACAAGAAACAATCTGACATTTACTGCAAGCTCATGATTAAGTGTCTAGAAAACTGGGGACTATTGCTCGCTCGAGACTCATTTGGGCCTTACTCTTCATCAATTTCAACCACTGGTTACCTTATTCTGACCGCTGCTTTTCTTTCGATCTGACCTCGGCTGACATTTTCCCCCCTCAGGGAATAATTCTTCCTCGGAGCTATAGATACAATAAAATACCGCGGCAAAATAAAATAACGTGGAATCAGAAACCTCTACTTGTCTAAAAACGCTCGCAGCTTCCTTATTTAAAAACTTGCTTACTGTACTTATTATGGTACTAAATTGCATGGGACAAAATTAATGAACGAAAAATAAAAGCATATATGCCATCAATATGTGCCTCCTTTTTTTAGCTTCTCCTACATTTATAAATATGCATCTAACTCTCTATTTATTAGTTTTATATGAAATATTGGTTTTCTCAAACTAGCATACGAGTTTATATATCTGTTAGGGCTTTACGCTTCTGCCAAAGTGATTAAAACTATTGGCTATAAAGAATTACAGCTGATTATTAAGCCCGACTATAATGAAATTAATTAAAACCGGCTATAATAAATTAAAACAAACTAATTTCTGCATGAAGATGGCAATAAGTTTTTAGAAATTCGTAAATTAAGTAAAAGATTATTCAAATACAATAAGTCGTAGAAAGAAAGTGTTATAAAATTCGTCAGAGATGTTTACAGCATTCATTCAAAAGCTACATAGCAGCATATTTACCAGTCATGTTTATTCTCATTTTTACCCTACATCAGTTTACAGAAAAGGTCTCTTTCACCGCCATTTCAAGATCTGATGACTTTTACTTATTTATTACAGATATATGGAAAGCTGTAGAATATTATTTGGAGACCAGCTGTGCAGATGTCGACTGTGTGCTCAGTAAGAGAGTTTTGTTGTTCGCCAAGACTATGAATAGATTGAACTTTTTAGGGAGCAAGTATTTTAGGTAATATATGAGATTGAGAACTAGCATCCATAATCAAGCAAGCATTCTTCAAGAAGTGAAACTTGTATTAGGCCATTAAGACCTTTAAGTACTTCTATGCACCAAAGAATCGATAGCATTTGGTCTCACAGCAAAGACTGGATACAAATTTGTACCGACAGCGTCTTTTGGAGTGTGCTGGCAATAATTTCGGATTCTAAAATCAACCAGTAAGATTTGGTGATGATGACACAGTCTTCATATGGCTTGGATTACTCATTAGAACTTTTTTGCGTTTAAAAAATGTTACACAGTATCTGAAATTATGCATGAGATTCATTTATTATTTATTATGAAATTTGCATTCCCTCTTGGCTCGGCGCACTGCTGGAAAGGAAGATAAGCACAACCGTGCTTCATTCGTAGCAAAAGCCAAAGCTACCTATTGGATTCATGGATATTGTCGTGGCTGTTAGTTGAGCTGTAATACTTTGATGTAATACTGATAGTACGGTGTGTCAAGACACGGAGTACTGACTACAATTCAATATGGGTGAATATGGGTTGGATGGAACTTCAACTTTTACGACCATTTGATTAGAGAGACGAAAATCGTTAAAAATTGCGAGCCATTTTTGCTGATATAATGATAGAGAATTAGCTTATTTTTCTATCGAAATTTTCGCTCGCAATTGAATATTAGTTTTAAAATACTTCATTTTAATTCGGTCAGTATTAATTATCAGTTTACGCCACATCATGAAATTGTTACTTTATAAAGCAAACAATTGCAACTGATTGAAAACCAAAAGTGTTATAGCAATTATTTCACTGAAACAATCAGACGTGGACACTGTATGACCCCTGTTATGGCCTATACACATATTCTGTTGCGTTTCATTTAAATTTATTTCCTCTAATTGTTTTAACTTAAGTAATCGATCCATTTAGGCAAGTTAAAAATGACAACGAAAACTGCAAATTTTGAAATTAAATATCCCGCTCAATTTACATCATACCGGGAGTCAAAAATCTCCTAATTTTATTTTTTTCACAAGTGTAAAATTTTCCCAAATATAAGTTTAGGAACCGGGAGATGGCATTAGAAGTTAGATTTCATTATTTGTCGAAAGTTATTTAAAAAAAAATACTATTGCCCAAATATGAATATTTTCGTTATTTAAAACAATTCTGTAACTGGAGGTATCTGACTACGACCAACGCTTGCGAAAATAGAGGCCGGGAGTAATATTTATGAATAGGACCTCTGATTGCAATAAAAAAGGGAGGTGCGAAATTAGATATTATAGTAGCTCTATGTACTAAATTTCAACATTTTAAATGCATACGTACGTCCGTACAGACGTCAAGAAAAAATCTTTTAGTACGTAGCCGTACTTTCGAATCAATTAAAAATCCTTTTTACAACCCATTTTGCAAGAATGAGTCCTTTAGTCTATCCGATAAAAATGGATATTTCCTTTGGAATCTTATTCTCCGAAGTTTACAATAGTTTCTTTACTTTGTACAAGGAAGAAAAACGAAACACACTCAAAAAATTATTTTACGTTTTCAAAATCAATTAAATGTTTTATATTAATTTACATACTGATAATCAGATATTTTTCATTTATTTAACTTATTTGCTAATGATTTTATTTAAAATTTTCTCGTCTGATAGAGCATATCGAGATGCAATATACGCTATTTTAATGATTTATAACATATTTAATGCCACGTGAATTTGAGTATTTTGCCATCCATGCCTAAATCAGTGCTGACGTCATTATACGGACTCCGGTCATTCGTACGATCAATCACGTCATTAGAATAAATGTACTTTAGATACCATCCTTCATTCGAGAGTCTAGCAGAGTATGCATTCGACAGTTGTCGAAATAGAGTCCTACAAATAGGCAGTCATATTCGGAAAGCACGGGCGTTTGCGCCTAATTACGTCACATTTCTGGCTGCTGCGAGAAGTAATTAGGTTAAGTTAATGCGCGTAAACATCAATTATATTGTGCTCCATGAGCAGTTAGCCGTTATACTGTGAATTATAAAGCGCCGTTTTGAAACATGTGAGACGCGAACTGCTTAATGTGAGAAATAGGAAAAGAAGAGATGTAGTTTGCAGAGAATGCAAATTAGGAGAAAGATGGCTTTTCTTAAATGTAGCGTAAGCGGGGAATGGGACGGGACATTAAAATGGTTGACGTTTCTTTCATAGCAACAGCTTTTTGAATGGTTGTTCCATTCTAATTCGGATATCCTCTTTTCGAGGGACATAACAGTTGACTTTTATGACTGGGAAGCTTCATTAAATTCCCAGGATGGCAAAAATGTTCCGAGGATTTGATTTAAAGGCATGGCATCAAAACAGACTGCCCATAAACGTGCCAGAAATATTAAGTTGCTGAATTCTTGCATTAATACAGAAGCTATATACAAGCAGGATATCTTGCTCACGAGCATCAATTAGTATCTTCTGCAGGAAGTAGTTCAAAGGTTTTGATGTTCAGTTAATGTACACACGTTCTGATCATCTTTGAATTTAACACGAAAACAAGCATTAAATGTGAGTTATTTTTACTTCATTCTATGAAGTAAAGGAAGTTTTGTAATCGCGAAAAATGTCGGGTATCATATTTCAAGGAAAATATCCATTTCAACCGCTCTCGAAACCATTTGAACGTTGTTTTAAGGTGAATATGTACGTATGGACAGAATAAAGAACTCTGTTTTCCAAAAATTATTGTAAAATAGATTGTAAATGGATTCAGAAGAGATTTCTTTCCTTGACGTCTGTACGTACGACGTATGTATGTATCTCACATAACTCGAGAACGAGTAGTCGTAGAGCGTTGAAATTTTGTATATGGGAGTGCTATAACATGTAGTTGTGCAGCTCAATTTTTCGTTGCATTCGGCTGCAGCAGTAAATATATATTTGTGTGATAAAAAGGGGTTTTGAAATATTTGTGTGATAAAAAGGGGTCTTCATTAGAAGACCGCAGACGGTTGAATACGTAATGAAATGCGAGAATTTTGATGTCGTAGAATGCTGAAATTCCGATCCACAGTGAATACGCACCTGGCAGCCGAGGCAGATAAAATCTTTTATTTTATTTCAAGAAACATGTTGGGGATAATGTTGACACATTATATGTGTGTCTATTTCAAGAGGTTTATATTTATGATAACTTTGCAGTAAGAAGGAAGGAGTAGACACTGTCGAGCTAGGCCGAGGAGCAGCGAGCGGGTGCGTTATGTTCAGGATGAAATCTTAATTAGGACTGAACTAGTTTCGGTTCTCAGTGAATTTTGATTGGATAATTAACACTGCTGTAAAATTATTATTGGTTCTTTCAGTTCCATTTATATCATCCCAATTATGCAAGAGTCACATGACATAGATTAATCTCTAAATTACGCAATGCAAACAGAGATTACTATTTTTGGAATAGAGAAGGGGAATTAATTTACGCTGCTAATTTAAACTTTAACTTTTACATATTCTTTATTTTTCTTACACATATATGTTCCCACTCTTTACCTGGCTCGTTGAGCTTAGTTTTTATTCTTATATCTTGGTAAATTGTGGATTTGTTGCTTTAAAAATCATTGAATTATGTAGTTTTTAAGCTTCGGTTAAGGTTGCTATCCCTTTAGTTAATCTGCATGCAATAATTGTAGAATTATACATAATTTAAAAGTTTGAGTGGCGAGTTCAACCTAATGAACCGCCATTTGTTTACATTTGAAACTCGGTAGAATAGTGAATTAAGTCAGTTTCTGCACCTTAAATATCCTTTTGCCGAAAGTTAACGTCCAGTTTTGTGCACTAAAAATCTGGCTTCTTGCCCACTAGTCATTTTGTTTTTGCTTAAAAATTCTAATTTTAATTTCTAAAATTGTTTTTTTTTTTTTTTAAAAACTATTTTAACTGTATTTGGTGTTTTATGTTTATCTGCACTTTACAATTTTCAATGAAGACTTTTTGAGTTTTTATGTATTTTTGCTTTGTTGCGAAGTGAGGACTGAATTCATTGAATGAGAAATATATCTCTAATGAAATAGATTTAATTGAAAAGTAGCAAAAATGTGTATAATTTAATAGGCCATACAAGGAAGTCATGCGGTGTATACATCAGATTTTGTTATTAGAGTGATATATATATATATATATATATATATGTACTTTATATTTTTTCATATTATTCTATCACGTGTCAGCAAGAAACCAATCAAAAGTTTAAAAAATATAAGTTCCATTTTCAGAAAAACTACTTTCTTGAATGTTAATACTAGCTCAAAAATATGAAACCGTACTATTAAAATAAATGTATTATAACTTTGGTCATCAACTTCAAATTAATTTATTTCTCTAACACTGCAAAATTATTAGTATCGTATGTCACTGTTTTTAAGAGATTGGCATATTTCATTGTCATTTTTATATATATATATATAATACATTTTTTTTTATTATTTTTTATAAAGTTGTTCTGCAGAGTAAAAATTCTGCGCGGAATTTTATGTTTCTTGAGTTGCTTTCATGTTATTTTTTGCTTATCTCGCTGTTTGTAAGATACTGAAAGGTTTTGCATGATTTTTGCTTCTTCAACGGAAAGTCGGTTAATTTTTTTTTTTAGTAGGATAATTAATATTTGTATTAAGGGACATAGCTTATTTCCTTGTAGATCTTTTCTCTCGAAAATATAAGATAAAATATCATTAATTATACTTTGCTTTTCAGAATTTTTTTGTTTTTTGTATTCTTTTATGTTAGTTATTGCTCATTTCACTGCTTTTAAGATATTGAAAAATTTTGAGTGATTTTTTTAGGAAACAAAGCTCTTAACCTCCTTTATAACATTTGAGTTCTTAAGATTTTCCAAAGAGAAGTTGGTTAATTTATTTATTAGGATAATTAATATTTGTATTAAAGGATATTGCTTATTTCATTGTAATTTTGTTATACGTAATAACTTTTTTATGAAGTTGTTCTGCACAGTAAAATTCTACACAGATTTTAAATTTAACGTTTGGTGTTTCCTTCAGTTATTTTTATTTCTCCGGTACATTTAAAATCCAGACGAAGGTTGGTAGCGAAGCTGCTAGTTACTCATAAATCAAATATTTTGTTGTTTTAAAGTAAAAAAAAAAAAAAAAAAAAAAAAAAAACCTACTGTCAAGATAATTCATCCGTAATATTGAATAAATATCATAAAATAAGTGATGCTGATTATGGCTTTTAAAATATGAGCAGTTTTTTTGACTACATATTAAAAAACAAAGTGATAATAAAAATAATTGTTTCTAATTAAGGCAAAACATTGCCTATGTTTGATTGATAATCCTTCTGCTTATGAGTTACAAAAAAGAAATAGTAATAATAATAATAATAATATTAGTAATATTAATAATAATAAAAAAGTAATTATAATAAAATCTGAAAGCTTTCTGATTTTACATTACGCCCAAAGGGACATATTTTCAACATTTTGTGTTTTACCTTTATTTACTAAATATCATGTTCTTTCGCACTTAAATATAAAATTCAATTCACGAGCAATATCGCAAAATAATTTAAGAAGATCATATCTTTAGAATTTCTAATACACAGTCTCGCGCGATGAAGATAAATTTTTTTTCCCTTACAGTGCTGCCATTGCTCGCTTTGAAATCGTTGAGTTTCTTAATCAAAAACTCATAAATGCTTTACAAAATCTGAAATAGATTCTAAAACAAATTTTAAATTCCAAAATTGAGCTTCCAGATGCTCATATTCCGGCGGAGACTTAGTTATTCAAAATTTTATGGCTCTATGCACCGTTATTTTATCACAATGCGAGAAACATAATACATTTGTGCAGATTCTTCATTATTTTATTTCTTTAAATATAACACATGGCGACAATATTTGGTGACAACAATTTGAAAGATGACGCGAAGGGAGTATAAGGTTTTCAACACAAAATGCGAAAATGAAATTAATAGCTCTTCTGGGCTATCGCCCTTTGGACTAATAAAATGCTTAATACAAAGATCCAAAGAGAAAATGCTCAAAGAAAATAACTGAACAATGCATAAACTACTGACAAATAATTATAATTACAACTGCTGATTAATCTCTAAAATAGATTACATCACAAATAAATCAAATATTTCAATAAAAGAAAAAGGGCAATTATGAGTAAAATATATAACTCATACAAATTAATTTTTATGAGGCTCTATTGAGAAATAAAGAAAGAGTTTAGAAATTACTGAACGAGTGAATTATGTCAGCATTTAATAGAAACCTTAAAATGAAGTTAAGAGAACACATCAAATTTAATTAAAAATAAAATATGCAGTGCTAAGAACCAATTTAATTTATAGCTAATCAACATACGACTAATTTAGAAACGCTTATTTCATATATAATAATATTACGCGGAAGGTTTACATATTTGCGGACTGATTTAAGTAATTACATTAACAACTATTTTAATTCTTAAAGAAGAAAACGGAGTGCAGTTTTGCTAATTAAAGGCAAATCGACTAATTGGAGTGCTAAAAACATAAAGCAAGAAAAAATTTTATTTTTTCATATTTAATTTTATTACTCAACAAGCAATTGTTGCTTTTGATATCTCTTATTAAAAACTGAATCTTAGAAAATAAAATTTAAGTAAAAGTACCTTTTGAAAGAATGTGATGACTTCCGTTTGTAAAAAATATTAAAATTATTAATGACGGTACTCCTTTTTGAAGATTCGTTCTTTTATAAATTAATTTACACTGAGTAGATTTAAAGAATTATGCATTTTTTAGTATTTATAGTATATTTCTTGTCCTCGATACTGACAGAAAATTATTTAGTGGAACAGCTTTTTATTTTATTAGATTTAGAAACACTTATAAGGCAGATATTTTATTAAAGAATTTAGAAATATGGAGCAAGATTAAAACCCATAAACATTTCATACCTAAGCAACGATATCGATACTTTAATGGTTGTCAATTAAAAAAATGCTCGCCAGCGGCCGCGTTGTAAAGTAATTAGTTCACTGTAGTTCAACTCGGACTTTAATCACCAGTAATGGGAGTTCTCGAGGGGTTTTTCTTACGTATAGCATGGATAGGAGCCAGATTCTTTCAAACGATTCTACACGATGATATCCCTCTTCATAGGAAGATAGCTCTCGAGTTTCGGCCCAGCAGGGGCGGAGTGATTAAGACCTTTGAATGTTGGTAATTCGACCAGGCTTGTGTTCAACACCAGAAAAATGGGCTGGCTGCGTATTTGGTTTTCGTGCTTTTTCCCGTGTGTAACGTCAATACTATCCAGTTTCCCGTAGAAAGTAATCCACAAAGCCATCTTTCCTCTTAAGCAGATAGCCCACATGGCTTGGCCATATTCAAGTAACCTAATCATTGAGGTCCTTTGTTTTAACCCACCAGTAGTCGAGCAGTTCCGTCGCTGAACGCTGGTAGTTAAACCTGGTTTCGATTTCAGGCAAACGAGCTGGATGTAAGGGTCTTTTCGTGGTTTTCCCCATGTATAGTGTAGATAGGAGCTAGGTTTTGTTAAATAAATATACACGAAGGCATTCGTTCCCTAAGGCAGGTAGCCTTTCATGCTTTACTATAATCAAAGAAATCAAACCAAGCCAATTAATCAATCAAATATATCCTGAATTATATCGTTATCAAAATGAAGGAAAATGATATACCGAGGAATACATGCAAGGGTCACCTGAACTGAGGCAAACTCTTCACATTTCTGTCGATAATAATGTAAATAATAACAATAGGCATTGTTTGGCCGAAATTTAGACTCCATTAGAATTTGCATAGCTTTTAGATTATATTAGCAAAACATATTTGAAACTCCCTTTTTAAAGTATTAGTTTAGAAAGGTAACAACAATGCGACTTAAATTTCTTCAAGATGTTTGTTTATATAACTTGAATAATTTTGGAATTGATTCTGAGTGTTTGTCTACGTACTCAGGTTTGGAAATTCTGTATGAAAGAAAGTGACATTTCTCATTATTAATATATAATGTGGATTATGTAAACCTTTCCATCCTGGTAGTGAGTTTTAAAACTTTGGTTTTCCTAACTTTGTTATAAATTCTCATGACCTCCTTTACAAGATTATCAAGTTTGATAACATTAGGCCTAATAGTTGTCCCTTTATAATCATTTCAAGGTGGAACTTTAATTATAACCACCCTGTATATCAATTTAAATCACACGGAAAAAGTTCAAGGAACTGAAACATCTCGCTGCAATTTTTTCAGTCATCACGGAGTTCGTCACCCAGAGGAAACCTTTACCAAGCTTTCGCGTTGCGTTTAATATGGACTAATGGACTCATTCGATATTAATGGAAGAATAAATACAGCAAGAAGACACATTTTCTATTATTGGTAGAATTCGAAAGTAAAACTGTACTCTAGGTGCTGATATTCAAAACACAAAGTGCGTGTTAGACAAAAACGTATTGAACAGAGAGTGGCGGCACGTGAAGTCGGAATTCAGCGCCAACTACTGTAGAGAAAGAGCAACTCTCATTTAGCTATCTGATTTCAGCTAAGGCAACATGTAGTAGTACTAAATGTAGTAATTACGGTTAATAAAGTTGTTAGCGTTCGTTATTATACAGTCCACTCGATCAATCTAGAATTATAGAAACATATTACAGATATATTGCGGGACTACTGGAAGAGGGTGAGTTCAGGTCATAGATTCGTATAAGAGGGAGACAGTTACTCTGTAAAAACATATAAAACATTTAACTTAGGCTATAAAATTCACAAAAAGGGTAAATATCATACCTTCTCGTCTTATGAAACTGATCCCTCTTGAAATCCCAATTTCTTTCTACAGGATGAGAAAGTTTCCCAAGATAAAAGATGAATACATTATTTATGGGGCCTGCATTCGGAGGGTAAAGAGTACGCAGAAAAAAAGTTTGTACCAACTGTTTAAAATTCCAGAACGAAAAAAAAATTGATTTCATTCTGTATTAATTTGTGATCTGGAATCTTGTAGTTCTTGAGTCTTTAAAACATAGTAGATTTCCTTTATCAGTTTGATAACTTTTAGATATTTTAAGGAAATTTCTTCTGAATTTGATCATGTATTTGTTTAATTTTACTTTCAGTGCTCATTCATCTGCTGAAACTCACTTTGTTGTAATTTTTTGCATTTATTTCATTTTTGCTCTGTATTGCATTTTTTGTAAATTTTTCTTGTATATTACAATTTATTATAAAATATTTAAACATTATTTGGGTAATTTGTAAGACATTGCGTTAGTAGCTTGCCAGAATGTCAAATTTGTAGTCTACAGTTTTCTTATTTTTTTCTGCAAAGAGCAAAAAACGTATTATCATTATATTAAGTATTTCTATAGTAAGTGCAATTGGCGTTAATGATATCAATTAGCATAGTCTTTATTTACATTAGGAAACTATTTGGAGAGCGGATATTATTTGCTCCTAAGTTGGGTAAACTTTCAACATCAAGCTAATATTTACAGATAATTAAGGACATGGGTGAAAGGCAAGCATGCATGGATTCATCGCATACGAATAAATAGCTGTAGTTGAGTAAATGAAGATTTACCCCAATTTCTAGTAATCTGCATTGCAGAGGTTTTGTTAGCTTTAGAAAATATCGTATTATTTATCACAAATAAGGGAAAAGTGTGCTATTTATCAAAGCAAGTTGTGCTTTAAGCAAATACACCTCTAGCAGTGGATTTCATTAAGTTACATTTCAAAGTCTTTCTTGACCTTAGAATCCTACAGCTTTTAAGTCAGAGATGTATTCTTTAAGCTAAAATAAAGTTCTAGTGAGTTTTTCTTAAACGTTTATAAGATGGAAGTAGTGAATTTTGTCAAGGCATGTAGAAACAATTAGGGACACCAATATGTTAAAACCCTCTAAGCGGCAAGGCCGTATATATACGCCGCTTATATATACGTCCGTATATATACCGTATATCGCCGTATATATACGGCCTAGAATACTTATTGTGATAACTGTAAGAACGTATATATACGAGCATATTAAAATACGTCAACACAATTAATGCAATATATCAAAAGAAAACAAATCCAGGAATGAAAAACCAGGAGAGTTTTTGCATTAAAATAAAAAAAAAAAATGTTCTCATAGTAGTTTTATGAAATTTGTGCTTTCCTAGCGAAAACCCTGGCCACCCAGAGGGAAATATGTGAAAAGGGTAGTTATAGATAAAAAGATACGTTTATCATGATTTATGATAAACTAATTATTTGTAATAAAATAACAAGTTCGGGTATTCATAATGAATAATTTTCGCTTTCTAATGATTATAAAAAAACTTAATACAAATATACATAAGTAGAATTTTGTTTTTGTATATTGCACGGATTGTATATTTATTGTGAATATTGATTATTTTTCTGTATGAAATTAAGTGTATTCAAATATTCCTAGTAACGATATCAGCTATTGCTTCAAAAATATTTTTGCTTCAAATATCTTTGCACAAAAGTTTTTGTAAGTGAGCAAACATGAACTACTTTTAACATTACACTATATTTGATTACCACCGAAATATATACATAGAGTTACATATACGCGATTAATCTCTCTATTAATTACAAACTTCTTTTATGTTAAATAAATTTGAAGATTTAATTAGCTTTAAATGTAGGTGACGAACGATGGTGACGATTTTACGGAACGATGTTAACTTCGTTCCGTAAAATATGTTTTGTTACTTTCACAGCATCGACAGCATCACAGCAAATTAAAAATTATTAACTTTTTCGACATCAAATGAAATATGAATGAAATATTGCAGCGATATCTTTCATCGCTTTCCCGGAATGTTTGTCTACAGCAGGAAATATTTCTCTTACTGGTTCAACGCGATATGCTCGAAAATGTCTTATGAATCTATCATTTCGTATATCTGTTAATATTTGCTTTCTGTTGGTTTTTCTGTATATTATATCAGATATTAATTGAACACATGCCAGTTTTGTAGAAATAAATTCTGTGATAAGATTAGAAAGAACAAAACTATTTTTAGCTATAGAATTTTAGCAAGAGTTTGATAAATTAATTTAACTGTCACGCAAATCGAACTTAACATTCGAGTTGTTATTTTATCCAGAAAGTTAAATTTTGAAATATTGTCTCAGAAATCGTCAAACCTCATCTTCCTAAGCCGCACATTTCAACCTGTTTGGCGTACTAAAATTAGTGCTTTTCATGAAAAATTTGTAAGGCACTGGGAACCTAAACTATACTGTTAAAATCATTTAATTCTTTTTAAAATTCTCTATTGAATTAGAACGAATATTCAAAATATCCAAATATTATGTTTCTTGAAATCGTCTGATCGTTGAAGAACTAAGAAGGAATGCAACGAAGTATTTTCGCTTTCTAAACACAAAAGAAAATATTTTTACGTACTTGCTTGTTTCTCTTCTCCCTAGTTGTTTTATTATATAGCAGAAACACCTCATTATTCTCAGATAAGTTCGCATACGATGTATGTTTCTAAATTTTAGGAAGATTATTTTGTAGTATTTCTTTATTTTCAGCACTGCTAGAATCATAGTATTATAAAATCGATGAAAGAAATTATAAACTTTGATTTGCCATTTTAAAAATATCTACAGCTATATTTGATTTTCATTAAATACAGCGAAATTTCCTTTTCGTGTTAAAACAGCGGAAAAATATTTCAATTTGAAAGTTCTCAAGTTCCTAAGTGTGGCACAAATTTAACAATATATATCTTGAGGCGTAAACATAGCGAGACTATAATTTAAGTTTTTTATTTACACTTTTTATTAACTGAAGTTTGCTGTGATAGGCATCCAATGCATAATTTTAATGCATAATGAATATTAAGAATGAAGTCATGCAGAGTTCTTCATAATTTTCCATTATTAGTTTCGATTATTAAATTAGTTCAAAATCTAGGAAACGCATACGATAGAGATGGAAGCATTCTTTTAGTCGATTATATTATTTAGCTTCCATCTGTCTTAAATAAAACAGCATACCGATCATTCTGAAATCCAGCTTCCTTTCGAATTCCTCTGCCAAATATGAAATAGCTTTCTATTCAATATTTCCTCGACCTTTGTATAAAAGGAGGAAAAGCGAAATCGAATTTCTAAAAATAAAAGCGAATGCAGTGCCTTCTTTGAGAAACACACAATTTGTATTAATTGCTTTAATATTTTAGAGCGTAGACTTAAAAAAAGGCTATATTTTATTATTCAAGCATAACGCTAATATATGTTTAGATGATAATTTGGAAGGTTAAAATAATAAAATACTGAGCAGAGTGCAATTGTTCAAATTTTTATAACTGCACTACTGCCGTTTATATTTAGTTTAAAATCCTGTCACAAATAAGCGTTGTTGTTAATTGATGAAACATAGGATTGTTTTATTCACCTTCTTTATTGTAGAAATGGGTTTTGTATCACTATAAAGTTAATTATTAAAATTTAATTTCTTCTATACTTTGGACAACTTTTGAAATATTTTTTCTGACATTAATATAGTCAGAAATGAAATGAGTTTCTAAGATTTTATAATGCATCAATGAAAATTTTCTAACTAGTTATTATCATCTAAATATAAATGAAAGTTTAGTGACGTTGACTTGCAAATAATTTTATTAAAACTTCAATATACATTTTTATTATAATTTGATAATTTATGAAAACCTTTCTCCTTAAACTCATCACTTCAGAAAACAGAATTTAATTATAATTTCGTTTCTATATCAGAATACCTTAAATAAGAAAAAATATAAATTACACTTAACGACAGCAGATAAAACGGAATATCAAGCTCGAAGAAAATAAAATATTTAAATATTTCAGATGAGTAAAAATATCGGTAATCGCTAAATATATGAACAACCCTCCAGAATTGGTAGCAATTGTTATTCAATAAATAGGATGGCAACAATAACCATCATAAACAACACTTAGAGGCTTGAAGTAAGGTCACAATCTATGCATCTAAGTAGGAATATTGGGAATCATTGGGCCTTGCTAACTGCTAATCTTCCCTCCGGGTGGGTTCCGAAGGAAAACTGTCTCCCACTTCTCTTCTTCGGTAACCTCTCCAGAGGATTTCGGCTCACAGTATATTTCGAGTATATCTAAAAATATTGAATTTATGGTCAGTTTTTTAATACTTTTCTTCATTTTTTTTAATATTTGAATTCTTAGAAAACATTATTAACAAATCTCATGCAAGAACTCAAAAATAGCACGTGAAAAATATTTCAATAAATAAATACAGCTAAAATATTTAACGTTACTTAAAAAATAATAATTTAATAAAAAAAATTAAATCCTACATAAGTAGTCATAGACAACTTAATCTTCAAATTAATTAATATATTATATATAAACCGTGTTTCAATACCAACTATTAAATATTTTTACAACAATGGTTTATCTTCATGTTTAAAGCAATAGTGCAAAATAATTGGAAGAATAAATGTTAACTTGTAAAATATTGCTAAACACCGTTACAACAACACCGTTTGACATAAAAATTTTATCTCAACCCCATCAATAGAATTATTTTCATTGTATTCCAAATAAAATAAAAGAATAGTCACATAACATATCTAACATAATTACCATTGAAAATTATATTTGTATTTTATTTTAAGACTATCGTTCAACACTTAATGTGTTTTAACTAATTTCAATGGCTTCCACAACTCTATCAGTATCGGCCTCCGCACCCTCTTCTATTGTTTCTGAGATAATTATTCCAGCTCACATTTTTGATCCAACAGTTTCTAGAGGCAATAATTATTTAGTAAGGAGCTCTTTTATCTTAAAATATATAGGTGCCGAAAACTCTCATCACAGATTAAGCAAGGCTGATCAAGAATTAATCACAGATGTCATTGAACTTGCACAAAACTTATTTATCGAACAAGAACTGATTATTGCGAATCTGCAAGGACAAGTTGAAACAGTACGGGAACACAACGACTCTCTCCAAAAAGTAATTTCAATCATAAGGCCTCCCAATCCTAATCTCACAACTATTACCCCGGCACCAACACCCCAGCTCCATATTGATCTTACATCAGAAGAGCCAGAACCTCCGTTTACACTAGTGCAAAGGAAGAAAATGAAATCCCGTCAGTAATTAATCCCACCAGAACACGTCCTTATAATAGCTTCAAAAGATCCAAATTGTACACCTAAAATATACAACAACAATTGGCAACTCAGTTGAACCCGAAGAAGTTGCGGATTCCTATAAAGAAAATTGCGCCTACAAGATCAAAACAATTATTAATCCGTTGTGCTTCTAAAGAGCAAGTGACAAAGCTGATAGAATCCTTTTCATCAGATAAAACCATATATGATTCTTCACAGCTAAAAGCACCAAAACCGTTGAGGGATTCCATAATTGTTTTTGGTGTACCAACCGAATTAACAGCGGATGATTTTATTTCAGCTTTTGCGACTCATTTACCTTCCGAAAAAGAAGGAGCAATTCACCCTAAAACTCCGATTCATCGTGCGGATTCCAAGACCAATTGGGTAATTAACTTGAAACTATTTTAATGAGCTAGGACAATAAAGACGAATTTACTTGGGATTCAATTTCTGCCCGTTTAGACGATACGTTCGCTTGCTTTGCTGTTTCAACTGTCAAGGCCTAGGCCACCAGAGCCGCACCTGCACAGAAACTTTTTCTTGTGTCCAGTGTGCTAAAGCACATGAAGTACCAACTCCTAATTGCAAGGAAATTCCGACGTGCATAAACTGCACAAACTCTAACCTAAATAAAGGTACCCATTTTGATTGCAATCACCCGGCTAATTCCAATTTATGTCCGACTTACAAAAAGGAACTGCAGCAACTATTGAGGGACGTCAATCAGAATTAAGGTCTACCTCTCTTCAGTTTCAAAAGTCTAAAATTTCTACAGTGTAATTACAAAGACCCATAGTTGCAACAAATCATATGATTCAGAAACAGTTTGAATTAGAAATTCAGGACCCATACACTACTTAAGCTAACACTCTGATTGGTTTTACTTCTTTTTCACAATAAACTGGCTGTAATAGTCTGCAATGGCACCTTATCTCCCATGATATAGAAGAAAACTGAATATAGAAGGATACTATCTTCATAGCCTTGTATACAGCAGAAGGTTGTTTTTGCTTCTTTCCACCCAGTGAAAATATCGATTCCCTACTATTTGAAATTAGATTGCTATAAATTATGCTCATCCGAAAATTACGTCTTGGGTGGAGACTTCAATGCATCAAGCTCACTATGGGGTGCAACCTCTGAAAACTCACGTTCGGCTCCACTTACAGATTTCATTGAATCTAGTCACTTGGTGATTCTAAATTCTACTGATTCTCCACCTACTTTTGATACTCTTCATGCAAGAGGCTGACCGGATCTCACACTTTCAACTACTAACCTAGCACCGCTAATACAGGATTGGACAGTCCATGGCTTTATCACTTTAAGTGATTATAATGCTATTACTTAGTTTTCATGCCATCCACAGTGTAATTTTAAAACACGCTTCAAACTTTATATGATTAAATTACAAAACTAAAGCAGAACTCAGAGAAGAAAACTCAGAGAATGCAATACAACTATGAATTTCGATAATGTCTGCAACCAACTGATAGCATGCTGTAAGATAGCATGTAGACAAACATTTCAAACAAAAAAGACTCACAACACATATACTGGTATTTCTTGGTGGTCTGACACCTTATCTACGGATTGCAGAAATTTACGAAAGCTCAGAATACAAGCACAAGCAACAACTAACCCTGCTACTCGTCCTGACCTATTTGTTAACTAGAAAAAAATCACAAGTCGCTTTTAAGCAAAAAATTGTAACTGTCGAGCAAGATTCCTGGTTACAATTTTGCACAAAAACAGTTGATACCTATAGGACAGTTTACGAAATATCCACAGATAAGATCTTCAGGCCCACAGTTCTATAGCAGAAATACTCCCAATGGCTGAGTCATTCGATAGCGATATTTATACTAATCAAGTAGCTAAGTAATCTTTGCATAAATTTTTTTATAATCATTTATTTATTTATTATTTATGTTTACATTTACTTATTTCTATACAGCTATTCATTTATTTACTTGTATATTCTTTCTTCATTTATTTTTTCCTTTAATTAATTTTATCGTTATAGTTTATTTATTTATTTATTTATTTATTCTTATTGTATAAATTATTTGTAAAATTTTATCAGCGACTTTCTTTTTATTTTACTAAGTACCAATTTATAATTCTGAGTCATATGTAGCATATGAATGCAAGTTGTCTTTGTTTATTGAATGCTGCTACTATATGTACTCTCTGTGATAAAAAAAAGTGCAGCCCTACCCTGGTGGTGGCGGCTGCTGGATTGTACTTGATCTCCCGCTGTGCAGGTACTATTCTGTTTGGTATACACCTTAGGTCAGAAGCCTGCTCATTTGTGATAAATAAATAAATATACTTCGAGTACTCCGTCTTGCACACAGACAGTCAGCGCTTATAAACATCCATGTCTTTTCCCGTATTCGAACCTGGTCCCTTCGCTAAGGCAGTTAGCTTCATTAATCACTATCACGTCCGTGCGGCCATCAGAGACAGCAGAAATATTTCAAAGAAAACGTGACACGCTTCATCGACTTTCGTCATTGAAAGAAGTAAGAAGAAAGTATAGAAGCGTAAGCCTTTGGTCTAGAAATAACTCCGCCCAAGAAGAACTTAGAAAAAGAATGTGTCATTTGGTATTTTCTTCGATTTGAATAATTTAGATTTAGAGTGACACTTTGCTGTATCTTCATTTTTGCAAATCTTTTAATTATACCTCCCTAAAATCTGTATGTTTCTTTGTATTTTAGACTACCTATGGGAGAACATTCGAAAATTTTTCTGTGCCCTATCTTTATTGTACTGCAGTCACCGATGTAGATTTTGCTGATATCTCATAGGCAATCTGCCGGTACTTTACATCGAAAATTTAGTAAGTTCTATCGCCTTTCTGAAAATAAATTCTTGACCGCTGGATCCATTGCTTTAAAACATAATTTTTAAAGTACTTCAAATGCTATCCTACTTAGGAAGGAAAAAAATTAAAAATTATTTGCTGTCAATTTTATTTCCGCAATTTTAGTTTAATATTATTTTACTACATCTGCTTTATGATCTAAAAATTCATATCTCATTCCAGTAATTCATCGATATGTTGAATGCGTTGTTATTAGTCATTTTATAAAATTTCTGTGAGACTAATTTCTATTGTTAAGAAAATGTTGTGAAATCAGAAATATTTAAATAAGTCTTAAGGAAATATGACATATATTTCCTAAAAGTGACTTGATGCTTTCTCTGTTAGTGTAGAAGTAAACGAATAAACAATTTTAATTATTAACGAGAATTCCTCGAAATCTGCCCCCCCCCACTACGCAGTAATTAATTCTATTAAGCTTAAACATTCTTTAATAAGAAACCTGTTCATGTCTCTAAGGCTAGAAATTCGAAATGCATTATTAAATCGTTGAGACATTTTAATTCACTTTCTAATGATAAGCATAATTAACATTTAAAGAAAGTAATGTGGCTATTTCAAGTATTAAGGAAATCTTAAAATACGTAGAATTTAATACATCCTGAAAGCGAACGTATTTAGCAGAATTACCTATGTTATGCTTAAGTAAATGAAATTAAATTATTCCCAGCCTGAGTAGTTAATTATTAGAAGGACTATATTACACATTCTTCGTTGCATTTTCAATTTGGAAAATAATGTTTCAAATATTAACGTTAAAGCTAATTGAAAAAATTATGTTTTCTTTAAGCTTATAAGATTTCTTAACATTGAAAACTTTGTTCTTTATGAGCTATAATGCGAAGGAAAAGTATTTATAGCTTAGTACTATATAAAGTCGTTAAATGATTTTATACCAAAAGTACATCTTACAATAAATCCATTTTCATAAACTAGAATATAAACTTACATTCCTAAAGTAAAGAAACTAACGTATAGGAAGGATAATTAACGAATTGGAATTCAAAAACGTTTCCTCAAATTTAAAAATATGAAAGCCATATATTACAAAGCTTAAAAACCACAATCGATGAATTCGTGATGGGATAAAAATATGCATTTTAGATTTATTAAAGTTATAAATTCGGGTAACATTTATTTTTATTTAATAACGATTTTTCAGATTTCAAATTTTTTCAATAAAGTTCAGTTCTTGAACTCCTTTGTGTTACAGTTTAACAATGTAATTTAAATATGCTTAAACATTGCTTTCTTAGCAAAGTGCTTGGTGCCTTACGCAATAAATACCTTTCTCTCATTTTACAATGATTAATCTATGTTCTTTATAATAATAAATTAGATATGCGTATGGTTAATCACAGTATACGTCAAAGACATACTCCAGAAGACTCCACCATCAGCTAAACAATAAAGTAGCTGAACACTGATAGCTTTGTCTGGAGTTCGAACCCTAGCGAACCGGCTGCCTTCATGAGCGTTTTCTTGGATTTCCGCATGTGTAACATGCATACGAGCTAGTTCCTCATCGAACGTCCTCCACACAAGCATCCGTCTCTTTAAGCAAATACCACTCGAGTGTTTTATCCTAATCAAATAAAACCCCACCAAACCCAACAGTTCTTCTTGAGACAATGATTCAATTATAATGATGCTTTCAATTAAGGATTAATTAGCGTATTTTGGATTTAAGCTATCTATTTAGCGCTAAAAGCGATGACTATTATGACTTTACCTTTTCCTAAGATTTAAATTTTTGCCGTTACTTTGTTTGCTTGTTGACATAGAAATATTCAAAATGCAATTTATGACTTTCCTTCCAAATGATGGATTTTTTTAAAAAAAGCTCAAAATTTAAACATTTGTAAAATTCTGTACTTTCTAGTGATAATAGGCTTTTACTTTTTATTTTAGTAAAAATAATGACAGGAGACTTTTATTGCTAATAAGGATAATATTAGTTTTATAAATTTATTTATGGGAATTCTATGTTTTTTCACAATAGTCTCAAAACATCAAATAAACATAATTTCTTTTGGAAGGAACACAAACATAAGCTTTAATTCAAATTTTATTAACATCTTAAGTGCTTCACTGTTTCAATATAAGAATGAATCCTTGCATTCAGCAATATCGCCTAAGGGTTAATCTAATCATCCAAAAGATAATTACATAGGAAACCTTCTTTGAGAAATCTTGAATCATGTTGATGAGTTTAAATGATATTAATGAGTTTACTGAGTTTAAATAGTTAAGGCAAATGCTATTTATAACAGACGATAGCTATATAGTTCAAAAAAAGTCATTGATTAATAATACATGTGTAGCCTTTTTAACGATTTTTAACGACTTTTTATAAACTTTCCGTCAAAAGTCTGTAAATAATTTGTGTAACTTCTTAGTATTATCCCTTTTAAAATTAAATTGAATTGAAACACTTAATAATTGTTTAAATAAATTAAATAGAAAACACTACTTATTGCCTCGTTTTTTAGAACTTATAAGCTAAGTTTATTTTGTTTAAACAAATTCAGTAGTTTTTTTTTTTCCTATAGTTATAGCGCCCCACCAGCGGCCGAGCGGTAAAGTCGCTGAACACTGGTAGTTCGGTCCGAGGTTCGAATCCCGCGGACGGGCTGGCTGCATGGGCGTTTTCGTGGTTTTCCCCATGTGTAACGTGTATACGAGCCAGTTTTCCATAGAAAGTCCTCCACGAAGGCATCCCTCCTCTTAGGCAAATAGCCCTCGAGGCTTTGCCCTAATTACACACACACACACACCTATAGTTATAGCTCCAAATAATAGGTTGGTAAATAGTTCGTTGTGAATTTTCGAGATTTTTCTTAAATATGTTTTATGAAAATCCTGCGAAATTGTGTTATATTCTCACATTATTATTCTAGGATTCGTTTTAATTATTATGAATTAAACTCTTAGTTAGGGAACACTTTAATCAAGACCTAAGTTTTATTAATTTTAAATATAGATCCAAATTATTTTACTTTAATAAATTCTAAATAATACTACATTAATCGAATTTTCAAACGAGATTAATACCCAAATTTTCACTCATCATTCTTCTCATAGGAATATCTAGCATAAACTTTAAACTAAAAATCAGAACGTTGAGTACCATAATTTTTATAGGTCGACATTTCAAGAAGTGAAAGTCAGACTCTATAATCTGAAGTTATGCTCTCTGTTTCGAATTATCAGTGTTTTGCTTACTATATTTATAGTACTTGAACCAAAAAACTATGAACACTGGGACAATTAGTCAATAGTGATTCATGTTACTATTTATATATTAGACAATATTGAAATTTGCAAAATTTTGCGTATTAGACACTTTCTACATATTAGACAATCCCAGACAATTTTTATATTACTCTTTGAAACATTCAATTTTGTAACATAGATTTTAAAGCTAGATACAATATCTTGCTTTATGGATAGCTTCAATGCATCTGTATCGTATTATAGGCTTTTTATTTTATCAAAGAACTGTTATCTTACTGCAAAATCTGAAATATATAAGCGCCGTTTAAGTGATTCGTATGTTCAATTCAAGATTAAAATCTTGACATGGGACTTACTAATGTCGAATGAAAACTTTGCCCCCCCTGAGCATGTAGTCATTAATTAAGCCAATCGTAAATCGAATTTAATACTTAAACTCAAAGGCTGTTTGTTCTTGCTATAAATAAATTATATATCGGCTATAAATTTGGTCATAGTTTAGGCACTATTGTCAAAGTAATTATTCCTTACTTCTAATTAAATCTGCAGTATAATCATTAATAACTCCCTTCCACACAATGATCCTAAAAATGTCCATAGGTTTCTTTGCCAGAATGGATTATTTTACATTAAAAAGAACAGGAAAATTTAAAACAAATTCATATTAAGAACTATGAAGCTTTCTTATTTTAATAAAGCACATATGTAAATTTCCTGTTTGCACAATGCTAGTAATCTGTTAATCATACTATATACAAATTTAAAATGACTAATAGCAAAAACCCTTTCTTAATCATCTGAGTGGATGTCACTGAATTTTCCCAAATCCATAAAGTGTCTTCCAGATATCGTTAAAGATTCAAACGCTGGTCTTTGTTTCCTGCTATCCGTAACAGATGGTATTTCAATTATAGGCGAATTTTTGTGCGACAATTACTTGAAATTTTTCTTTCTCTTAAATTTCCTTTCATACGACATTGTGTCTCATATGGAAGGAAAAACATTTTAAATTCTCGCAATGCTTGCAAGACAAATTTTAATTATTTATACATATTTCCCAGGAATTGTTCTTATTGTTTTGTTACCATTTTTCTTTGGATATTGTTAGAAAGTATATTTTATTATTCTTGTCTTTTCTAGAATGTTTTTGGGAGGTATTAAAATATTGCATTCTCTCGTGTATAAACAGCAATACTCCAATTCACACAAACAGAAAAAATAAATAAATAAAAAAAAAATAATAAAAAAAATAGATTCTAAATCAGAGGTGTGTCGTATACAAGTGATTGTTTAGAAATGAGCTCTTACAAACATGTGGCTACACAATAGTATATATTTAACAATTGAGTATAAAATCCATTGTTATTGGATGCAAATTACATTGGACTATTTAGTTATTGCTCTAGGTCGTTTGAAGAATATGTCAGACAAATGATGTAGCTGCAATGCATATTTTTAACCGCAAGTTAGCCGAATCTCTAAAGAAAACGGGAACCGAGCTCCAGCATGTCATTTTGACATGGATAAATCCAACGTGCAAAGGTAAAAAACGGCGAAGTGTTGAATATCGTATACTCCAAGAGACTCTGGGGATGATATACTGTAGGATACCATACCAGTTGTGCTGTGGATACCGGTACATGCTTTGGTGTTATGGGGGTACATGTTGGGGTGCTATGGGATACCAGTACGCGCTGATGGATAGCAATAACAGCTGTATTCTTATTGTAAGTGCAGGCATTACTGTAATGATACAGTGTCAGTAAATAAGTGGTGCTAATCCAAAACGTGTTCCTTTTTACCGGTAATAAAAAATATGTCTCAGTAATGTGGTAAGTACCGTTTTAATTTAGTTGTTTTCTCATTCCTAAAACAAACAAATATATTTTAGATTGTAGACAATCTCTGCGAGGCTTAATGTCGAGGTGTTTCTTAAATCCGGAGGTACAAATTAAGCGTGCAGCTTATATGCGCGAACGTAGGATACTTTATTGATTTCGCTATTTGTTTTTGTCAATTTTAATCAATAAGTATCGAAATTTGTTCTTTGCTTGCGTTTTTCTTCCTTTTTATGCATCACTCAGGTAAAAACAATTGAATCACCCATGAAAATCTAAACAACAAATATAAATTCCTTAAAAAATACAACGAAGAGTGATCCAAACGACTTCTGCTGTTTTCTTGTATTTTCAACAACCTTAATTCGTCGCTTATGCGAATACTTAAGATTTAGCCAACAATTTATGTGAAAACGTTTAAAGAAATATTCTAAGAGAATATGGTCACATCAGAAGAATTTTAAACAGAAAGAAATCAATTCTCTGTTGCGAATAAATTCACAATCACGGCAGGCTTTATAAATCTCTTTATACTTTTACCTTAAATTCTTGCCATATTTGTATGACATAAAATATATTTTTCCCAAATGCAAAGGAGGAAAATCTTGGGAAAAGAAACATTTCAGTTGATATTTAAATCACTTGTTAAAGAATAAATTTTCAGCGATTCATACGCTCCGATTATTACATCATGTTTAGTGGGGAAATATTTATGCATTTGTTTTCCAAAGAGAAAATGGTATTTTATAAAAAGTGTTTCATACTTTAAGCAGAAACTATTTAGCATAACGGCATGAAGCCAAAGAAAAGTGTGATCTCAAACATATGGAAATATATCTAATTTACGAATATTATAATTCAGAATTACTTTGACTGTCAACAGATTTATTGAATGGATAGTAGAAAAATTCAGATGACGGGGCAAAGGTTCAATCCCTTAATGTATGACATAAAACAGCAAGACTAGATTATTAATATTTCACGTCATCTATCAATTTGTTCTCTTAAAATTACAGGACAAAATGAGCGTCATGCCAATCGATAAATGCAAATAAAATCAAATGTGTTTGGATACATGATCTGATAGAATGAAGCCTGCCGAAAATAAACAGAAAATTATATTTTAAGTCAAATTTTTTAATATGTATATGCAAAAATAATACGCTAAATTCAATACTTAAGTCTGAAGTGTATCTTTATAATGTAGTATGATGCAAAAGATTTATTATGGATACTCTGGTTAATTACAAAATGTGAGTGACATCTTATGAAATTCATGAATTAAATGAACATCATGAATTAAATTGGAGGCATTTGTTATCAGTTTACAAAACCATTTGGCTTTAATAATTCCATGTCAAAGATGCATATATATGAGAAGTGATATTACATAAAAACGAAAATATTAAAAACAATTTAAAAAAAATAGGGTTAATTTTAAGGTAATAGCAGGCTACCGAAAAACATTGTGGCTAGAAAGTCTTACAGATATGTCCTTGTGTACTAGATTTCTAATCTCAACATTTGCTATTGATGTAAATGACTAGTCATGTAATGTACATAATCCGCTAACGGTGACCGGAAAAATGCCCACAGGAAGAAAAAACCCACAGGAAAAATACTCACAGAATAATGCTCACAGGTATAAATGCTCACAGGTATAAATGCTCACAGGAAAAAAGCCCACAAGGAAATATGCCCACAGAGAAAAAGGCTCACATGGAAAAATGCTCACTTAGAAACATACTCACTTGGAAAAAAGCTCACATGAAATATGTTAACATGGACAACTGCTCACATTAACCTTTTCAGGGGCGATAAATAAAAGCATGAAAACTGTAGTAAAATTTGGATGTACTGTAATATTTTATACCACTGACCCTGCACGACATTTGTTACCTCTAACTGTTAAAAATTAATTTTTGTTTCTTTACTCTATTTTTGCACACTTTTGATGTGTATCTATCGAAATTGATGTTTGAATGTAGTTATTCAAGTTTTGACGTAATAAAGTTGTAAAATTTCTGCAGAAATTTAAAATTTTAGAAATAAATTAACATTTTTAGGCACTTTGATGATGCCTCGCATTCGAACATTATGAAACAGCCTTCGAAATATCCCGTAAAACCACAAATTGTCGCGAAGACTCTCATAACGCACTAAATTCATTATGTAAACGTAGCCATCCCAGTATGTGATTTTTATTTGACGGACTGAAAAAATATTTAGCCTCTCAATGTTTGTTATTAGCTAATGTAAATACAGGATGCACTGAAGTAAAAAAAAAAAAAAGAAAACATGAAAAACTTACATTTGGTAATCGTGAATCATGTAAGAAACTATGATGAAATCGATGATAAAATTAAATATTTTAAGTAATTTAAATAAAATAATCATTCTAAATTCTCATTAATTATCCATTATTCTTCTAAATGTTTATATCATAAAATGTGTAACTTATATTCATTACTTTTTTATATTTTTTTAACAATTAAAATTGTAATAATTTTTACTGTATAATTCTGTTTCATGTTTACTTCCTTTCTCATCTCCTTTTAATTCAAACGGCTCATTTGTTAATCTTGTGTGGCAACTGAATCTACACATAAGTTATAAAGTTGTTGAAATTTATACCATAGATGTTTTGGTAATTTAAATAATTTTTCTTTAGAAAATTCAAGTAGGTGTGCGATGTTCAAATCTATTAATTATTGATTCATTAATGTAGGGATATTTATGTGAATTATTTATCAGTTCCATCTAAGCATGTGTGAGATTTTTTCCGTGTGAGCATATTTTTAAGTGAGCATTTTTCCATGTGAGCCTTTTTCTATATGGGCATATTTCTGTTGGGCCTTTTTCCTGTGAGCATTTATATCTGTGAGCATTATTCTTGTGGGCCTTTTCCCTAGAACCTCCGCTAACATGTTTCCCAGTAAAGTATCAAAGGACAAAAAGTCTGCAAACTAGTATATACCATGTATATTCATAATTAATGCTCTATTAATAATAATACCGTTTCTTACAGAAACATTTAGCTAAACAGGCAATATTATTCTATGTACGATTTTAAATACGTATTTGGAACGTGTATAATTTACATTAATAAAATATACCACGCATATACATTTTTTACACTTCGCCTTTTTCTAAACATTATGCGACTCTATATATTTATTGCTACATAAAATTTAAGCATTTAAATTAAGATAAATTTGGAATTAAGTGCAGTAAAACGAATCTCAGTTATATGATCTAGGAAGCGATCGTCTGCCGTTGTGATAATAATTGTAGAAAATCCTATAGAAAACCTTTCGCCAAACAGGCAATACTATTCTATTTACGAGATTAAGTAAGCATTCTGAACATTACAATTACATTATTCTGAATTTACATTAATAAAATATACCACACACAAAAATTTCATACTCTTCGCCTTTTTCTAAACAACATGTGATTCGATGTACTTATTAATAGATAAAATTAAAGTATTTAAATTAACGTAAATTTAGAATTAAGTGTAGTAAAAAGAATCTCGGTTATATCATAAATTTGACAAGAAAAATGTCTCTGGATTGTCAAATTTATATGATAAATTTGACAATCCAGAGACAACTTTTTTGAAAGCAAAAATTTTGCCCATCATCCACACTGAAATTTTAGAGCTGACATTTGGCGGTAATTTAGTTAAAGTTGTAATTTATTTGCTTTTTATCAGCATGAAGTTACTTTGGTATCTTAAAAAAGTTGCATAAAAAATTTAAAAGCCCAAGGAAAAGCAAATAAGACACTACAGCCGTGTACACATCATTATCGTTTATTGAGAATATTTTCAATGCAATGAGGTCTTTAGATTTATCTCTTCATTTTTCGTTTGGAATCCATTGTTAAATTTTGTTTATGTTGCTATGAGCGATAGCGGATCCAAATACACATGCATTCATTTTCTGGAATGCTTTTATATGTATTCATTCTCTGAAAGATTTTCTTTTCATATTTAAAGAAAGCTCGAGTTGTTTTGTTTCTTTTAACTTGGTTTTCTTCTTTATTTAGAGTATCTATTAACAGACTGTTGTTAAATATACAGCTTTTATTTACTGAAGATGTTTTGCTTGCGGCAGTCTCTGGCGTTCCAGCAAATTAACATTATAAAATTCTTCTGCACTTCCAGCATGCTAAAATGATCACAAAACGAATGAGAATAATTAATTAAAAATAAGCTGCCATTCTACGTTGCCGCATTTTTTAATAAATTATTATTATATTCTTTTAGAAACTGTACAAAGGATATGAAATGCTTTTGTGTTTATTCACATCTCATAAAATTATTAAAGTAAGTCTTAGGAGCAGGCTAATACAGAATATGGCTTTGCCCACAATGCAATTCTTTCAGTGGCATCCTATTTTATTAAAATTAACCATAAAATATAAACAGAAAGTTATTTTTACCTTTTACCGGTTTATTAATATACAATTGTTTCTATGTTTCCTCGAAACTTTACTTTGATTAACCCATTTTTCGAGAATAAATCCTTAAGTACAATTTAGGTAGCCTTAACACTGTTTTCCACTTGAAACGAAACCAAAGGATCTAAATGTATTACCTAAGTTTGAAAAAAATAATCGAAATCTAGAAAGATTTCTTCCAACATTTTTATTAATATAAGTTCGTAAAGTTAGAAATCATTGAGAAATAATGGATAGTATTTCACATGAAATCAACAGCTCACTAAAATTTAATTTTTTGATTGCAAGCTTCTTTGAACTGCTTTTCATCAGATTCTAACGGTTATCTGCAGAAGTTTTTGACGTAAAATAACGAATTACTGGCTCTGGTACTGCTTAACTACAAGATAAAACAAGATAATACTGAAAAGAACATTTAATATAAAAATTGTTAGCCACTAATATTATATGCTATGCAAGTAACTAAAAAAAAAGATTTAAATAAAACAAAATAAAAAATAAAAATAAAATGAAAACTTATGTATTAACTTACAATTAGTTACCTGTCGGTATTAAGTTGGGATTACAGTAATAAATCTTAAGCAATCCTACCAAATTTTGTTGGAACGGGAAATCTGTCTAATTTACCGAGCTTCAGCATACTTTCTGTAAGTCCTGGATTTATATGATGTAGCACGGGTTTCTAGAAGCTTCGGAAAAAATCGCTGGTAGGGTTTCGAAAATCCGTTTTCTGAACCTTCCAGAAAGTTAAAAGTTTGGCTAGAGATCGTTTGCAATATAAATATGGTTGGATTAAGAATTGGGAGATCTAGAATTATGTAAAAGAAATTAAAAAAACTATATACAAAACACGTAGCGACAAATTCAGTTAAAAACAAAATAAACTCTGTAATTTATCACCATAAAAGAAAGAATAAACAAATAACGAAATAAAATGATACACAAACATAAAAGTGTCATCAAATGAATTTGTACATTTACAAAAAATCTCAAACAATATAGTATTCATAAGTATGAAATGAAAAAATAAAAGTAAAACGCAGTTCAAAACCTGTTCTAGTTGCAATGCTGCCAGCAGCAAGAAGTAGTTGTAATGATGCAAAACCAATTTGAAAAATAATACATTCAATACTTCATACTCACTTTCGGAATAAACACGTGGGAAAACCAAGCAGCAAACTTCAACATTTTTTCGAATACAGATGAAATTGAGGGACATAGAATGGCGTTTTTATACAGATTTGGAAGTTTAAGAATAATTTGCAATCAGGTTTAAAAAATTTTAGATTGAAGAATCAGATACGATAGAAATTAATATATTTATTAAAAATGAATCAACACTGTACTATATAATGTAATGAATCAACACCATACACTTTATTTTAACTGCATATCTATAGAATTCCACTAAGAACAAGATGTATACTCATGGAAAATATTTAACTGCTTTGATCTTTCTACTTCAGCTAAGCGTTTAAACAAAGAATAAAATATTAAACAAAACCTTAAAGAAAGAAGAATAAAAGGCAGTGTAAGGTTTAAAATGCTCCATTTTATTATTAACAGCAAACCCAAAAGAAAACAAAAATCATTCATGACATTTTATTTTATACTTTTATGCGTTTCGTACATTATTTATGCAAATATAAATTTTTCTCGCGAATTTTCTACAAATTAATCAACTATCATAATTGGCTACTGCATTATATATTAAAAGAGTTGTAGAGTAACTTGTTTCAAGGAAAAATACCAAATAATATATTTCAAATATATATATATTTCCTTAATATTTAATAAGAATACCATTAGTGTATCTAACTTATATAACTTATATTACGCAGTAGTGGAGGTACCTCTTTAATTATGATTCATGTACATGTAATATTGTAAGTAAAATGAGAAAAGTTCAAGCTCCTATGACAATGCAAAATAGGAAGAGAAACATCCAGTTTCCATTTGCGTTATTTTAATTAACTCTAAAGAAAATTCCTTATCATAAAGGGATTTTAATACAACCCTAGGAATACTTTCATATGTTAGATAAGACATAAACTAGCACGACTTCACATAAATGAAGTTCAGGTATATCTGTTCATTATTATACCGTGATAAATGTGTTACCAAATGAATTTATATATTTGCAAAAATCTCTAAAAATATATTCATAAGTATATATATAAAATTAAAAAAAATAAAAGTAAAACTCAGTTCAAAACCTAGTCTAGTTGCATGCTGCCAGCAGCAAGAAGTAGTGGTAATAATGCAAAACAATTTGAAAAATAATACGCTTAATGATTCATACTCAATCTCGGAATAAGCACGTCTGGAATAAACATAATGATTCAGAAACATAATATTATCACACCCCTTAAAAGCTTTTTTTCTCAGTACATTGTAAAACACTAATATTTTTTTTAAATTGTTAAGTTTTATATCAAATTTATAATTTAATTATTTTCTTAGTAGCAAACAGTGTGTGAGTTAAAAAGAAACTATTATACTGAAAAAAAAGAAACATGGATTTAGGTCTCAATTCTTTTGGAAGCAGTTAAATGAACACATGCTTTTTGATTTAATAAAGAGTCATTGTGACACACACAAAAAAAAAAAAAAAAAAAAAAAAAAAAAAAAGAGAGAGAGAGAGATCGTTGAAATCATTTTTTCTAAAGTATGCAACGCTAATGCATTTGAACGACTTTAATTTTTTCCAAACTTTCTCTGTATGAATTCCAATAATTCAATTATAGGAAACATAAATCTATTGATTTTGTATAATGAAGATAATAAAATTAAAATTACATCTAACCACTAAATAATATTGGTTTTAAAAATTATCCATATTAATATATAATTAGACTACTTACAGTTAACTAGAAATATCCCAATTTTTGCAAAACCAGACTATTCCAGCAGAAAGTTAATTCTGACAATGTCTAAATCAGAAATCTTCAAACTTCTTTGATGGCATACACCGTAGAAGAAAATAATAAAAAATGCGCCCAATATAATATTTATTACTCCACAGTTCTTCCCTTCGCGTAAGTTTCCCTCTAGTGTTTTCACAAAATTATTTAGAAACTTCTGGTTTATTCTAACAACGTAAAATGTACGAACAAAATTTAAAAAAAAATTGTGTAAGCAACATGAACGTTAATTAAAATTAATAAGTTTTCTGAAATATAAAATATACTAATATTAGTGTTTTTAATGTGCAGTATTTATCGTTTTAGCCATCTCTTCAAATAAAATTTACACAGCGTGATTTCCTTTTACTGGGTTTTAAGCGATAAATTTAGTAGAAAAAAAGAAGAATACGATATACATTATAGTCGTAAAATATATTATAACATGCAATGTATAATGTAAAATATATTATAATACGTATATTACGTAATATTGTACATGTCGTAATATATATGCGCATGCGCTGTAGAGCTGGCCATTTGTGAAGCTGAACTCACCAAACACCACACCCACAGCGACCAATGACCGAGCCTCGTATTCATGTGATTCATGATCATACACTTGCAACGGATCGTGGTACTACTCGTTCGTTTGTAATGAAGATGAAAATAAACTAAAAAAAAAACTGTAAGGTATTTTCTTCTTCCTTTCCGTATATCTTTGTGGTATAAAAGGAAGCACGCTTGGCACGTATTCGGGGAGACCCGGAGTTTAATTTCCGAGGAAGGCATTGCACATTTTTCTCCCTCCTGCATCGATATAACCTAAGGACGTAACATAACTAAAATCTGGAAAGCTTTGTAACACTGTATTTACCGCAAATACACAACTGAAATGCCTTTGCGTATCGAATAAAATTTCTTCAGAGGGCAGCCAGTTTGACACCTTTTGTCTATACAGTCAGTTGACTTATCGCCTCGTGTAAAAGTAAGTATCAACACCGAAGTAGGTTTAAACAAACTCATATATCCTGAAAAACCATTCAGCTCATGTGCTACAATAATTCACCACTTCATGGCGAGATTTAAGTTAACAAGAAACATTAACATAAAACTTAAAGTTTGAACATTTACGAGGCAAAGTTTTATTATAAGCTTTGGCTCAGACCCATAATCACACGAGCAGTACGCGGCTAAAATCTATTCAGCTAACGCTATGAACTTCACAAGAATAATTCAGACGTCAGCAATTGCTGCCAAAAGCTTTCCTTATACGGTATATGGATACTTATACGATATACGCTATCTAACGTTCTACCTGGTATCAACCGATGAAAGCAAAAGTTCTGTAAAGATAAAAATAATATATAATAAGTTAAAGACTTGAAAACCATTGCAAATTATACAGAACTATGAATACCTTTACCTAAAATTCCATAGCGGTCTGGCACAATGTTTAACAACTCTAAAATTAAGCAAAAACGTTTTTTAGGTTCGCATGTATTTATATAGCTATTCAGCGAACAGTTTCAGGCTTAGACATATATTTAATTATTCATGTGTGTAGCTTTAGATAGATGCTCATTTAAACCATTTAATTTAAAATAGTGCTATGTTCTAGATATAAGAGAAAACTCGAGAATTATTTATTACTGTATTTAAAAGAATGATCGAAGATAATTCCAAATGGAATCGTCATAACCTCTGGTAGGCGCATTTTCATATTTTATTTCGCTGAAACAATTTTAGTTTGTTTCTTTTCTAAACTATAGCGTTTAGCAAAGAAACAAACTAAAATTGATAAACTTCTTATAACTGATATAACCAGTATTATTATAGTTTGTTTCATGCTTTTGTATGTATACTGTGTATGTGTAACATCTAAAATTTCTTAAACATCGGTATTTTTTAATTCATAGATTTATCCTCTGCACAAGCATTTTTAATTTGATTGAAAAACAGACTCTCAGAAGATGAATGAGTTTACAAACCAGGCGAATGCGAAATAGTTCGACTGACTTCTGGAACGCTCCCTTTCGGCAGAAGTATATCAGAAAATGGAACGCAACCTTGGATTTTATCTTCTATGTGCTCAGCGAATACAAAAACTTCTAGCTCTCCAAGTAATGCCTTAGGCCATCGAAAGGAAAAAAATGGCCGAATTCTAAAAGGAACATTGCATAATGCAGCTGTACATCGGAAACTTTGAAATCTAAAAAAGGGCAAAAAAAGAAATGCAACAATCCACAGAAAAAATATATATGCTTTTCTTTTCATTTTTAAAATATTTTTATTTTCCTTCGCGTCGAAGGGAAGTGATGATTTGTAGATCACATTTTGTGTTCATGGTAAAAAAGTTTCTTTTACTTTTTTCCCAAGGATTTTTTATGTGATTTCCAGATTTTATAATTCTGTCAGAGATATAATTACTAATGATGAATAATTTTACAAGATGCGTGGATTTTAAATTATGAAACCGAATATTAGGTTTAATGGCTTTTTTAATGAAGTTTGATATTTAATAGGAAATAACTTTATAAATTAAAAAAAATTCTGATTTAGAAAGCTGATGTAATACTCACTGTACACTAGTTACATATAGTATATTATATGTGAATACTAAATTCGTTTTTAAGTTTTAACACTGAATTGTACTTGTTTTTTACTATGAGAAATAAATTAATGCACTTCGAGGTAAAAGTTATCCATGCAGTTACATTTAAGAGATATTTTTAGGTTTATTGATATTACAATTAAAACTTTCCTAATCTAGGCCTTTCTCATAATTCCACAGCAGAGTCTGCTTCTGCGAATTCTAATTAATGTATCTGTTAACAGTTTCTCTATTTGCATTAATCTTGGAAAACAAAATGTTAAATTATAGGACAGGAAGTGAAATAGCATTTCCCCTTTCCTTGCGAAGGTAATAATTCAAACATAATTTTCTGAGAGAATACTAAAAAAATAATATTAATAGGTGCTAAAAGATTTAACATCATTAAAACAAAAAGAAGTCTCAATAAGGCAAACTTCAGTATTGTATAAAAGAAATTAAAATTAGCTTTTTTAATTCATCATATCTTCAGCAAAGTACGTATAAATACTTTGCAATAAAATTTTGTTGCGTATTACAATACACTTGACAGTTATCTCCTTTGTCCACTTACGTTTGTGAATATTTAAAATTATTCTAACATTAGGATGCACTGAAGCATTTCATTATAATTACAACTATTTGCTTTCCTTAGAAAATTGGATTTGCCTTTGCTGTTCAGCTCTGTAAAGCACTCAAACGGAATTGTGTACTAGGAAGTTTTGCTAATCCAATTTTCCTGGGTTGGTTGGTAAACAAATTGCATTATGTGGAATCATCAGTGTTTCTCTTTCCAGTAAAGGATTAAATAAGGATTAGATCCTAATGAAGGTGCCTTTATTTCGGAATTTAAATGTAAGCTGCGTATCAAGAAATATTTGGTTAAATATTATCATAAAATAATCACAAACTTAAGAGGTAATCACAAAGTGACATGTAACTGTGCTTTGAAACTTTGCCTCGAGTACAGTTTCATAACGTAAAGATTATGCTTTATATTGGTTATTCATAACAGAAAGAAATCTAATCTAACTCATGATGTATAGATAGTATCGTAAAGCGCCGAATGTTCATACTGTACAAGAATGCAATACCCATTGAAAGATTCTTTAATTTAGAATAAATGCCCTCAGAATATGCAAGTTAGATCTCTAGTAAAATAGAAATAAAACAGAAATACTTATTCAAATAAAAGAGCTTGCAGCATTTTCTAGTCGAAAATAGAGAGAACTGATCAAATTTAACGTGGCAGTGATGGAAGGAAGCGGAGAACAGTTAATTTTTAAGCTGTACAGCATAATTAAATTATTAGCAGTTAAGTATCAACGGATGCATATCAAATTTAGAGTACACTATTTTGAAACAAACGTGATCATTCACAAAGATCTTTCATTTTTATTACGTTTCTCTTATATGTAATAAATTTTATATTTAATTGCAATTTTCTGCACAAGTTGACGGATTAATTGACGTGCCTTCATTATCACTCCGTGCTCAAGATTGCAATCGTAAATATATTCTCAAGAAACCAAATACCCCAAAGTCTAGGCTTGCTAAATCAAAGAAAATGTTCAAAGCTATTTGCAAACTTAACATATCAAAATGCGATGCAAATGGTTTTAAAATGCGATGGAAGTAATTTCAACTGGACTTGAACCAAACAAGGAATGTTTATTTCACAGAAACGTTTCGGGCATTGTTGACTACCCATGCAATATTATTCCTTTCGAATTATTGATCGGATGCTTAGCAATCAGTATATGATATGATGGATTTGATTTGCGTGAGGACAAGCCTCACATTTGAATATCGATTACTTAACCGTATCAAAATAGTGTCTTTTTTTTTTCAAAAGATTTTGTCTGATCAGTTTTTGCATCGCTTGAACGACAAGTAAGAAAGGCCAAATGATACTCTAGCCTTTTCGGTTACCACGTGCGACGATGCTAAGAAGTTTTTCAATGTTTACTATTTTCTTTTCCATGGCAGAAGACTGTGAGAAATTTGTAGGAAACAGCGAACGCTTTCTAGAGTCACAAAGGTAATTTATGCAAAAAATATTTTTAAACATATACTTTTCAAATTTTACAGTATTTTAAAACATACATTGCAAAAAATTCGATTACACTTCAACCAGAAGGTTGCGCATTTAGAAACAAACGCAGTGAATGATAATTCCAGGCTGTAGCCACTGGTTTTATTTAAAAGCCATTATAGAGCGAGGCATAGGTCAGCTCTGTGTTTTTCAAATTTGTTGACAATCGTGATAATTGCAGCCAAAGATTGTTGTTTTATCAAAACCTTGCTGAAGGATTCTAAACTTTTCATTAGGAATTTCAGACGGTGTTCTGTGATGCAAATGAACTAGGGGTGCAGGTAGAAGTAAGCGGGGTAAACGTAATTTCACCATTGGCCATACAGGTGAAGCCCTTCCATCTTCACTGTGCAGTTACGCGTCAATTCTGAGGGAGAGTACTACAGGTCCGAGGGTCTGTCATCTCTCTTCTCCTACCATGAACTTGTCAAGAGGAGTTTCCGTGTATTTTGGTTGACTTCTTGCCGGATAGACACTACATGCTTACCAACATTAATGCAATCTCCGAAATACGTACTCGGACCCATCGATATGGTAGTCGGCGTTATGAGTCAATATATCGCTTGAACGGCGCGTATGTACTAACAGAATGGATGCTGTATCGTTTGAAAATTGCCTTATTTAAAAACAAGTAAGGACCTACAAGTATATAATGTATTATTCCTTACAGCTCACCAGCGACAGGGCGCTGAAACAGCTGAACATCGCTAATTCTGTCTGTGTCAAAATGCATGTTTTGTATCCTGATTGCATAAGAGTTTTCGTGGTTTTCCCGATGCGTAACGTGGGTATTAGTCAGTTTCCCTTAAAACGTACCTTGATCCTTCCGTTTCCCTTTACAAACATGATTCTACGAGTTCAACGTTTTCTAGCAGTTTAAGCAATCTAAATGAAGACTTAGCCTGCCAAAATATACCAATTCTTATTTATAACATGGACACCAAAAGAACCATTCTTTCATTGCTAGCAGGAATATCACGATTGTTGAAGCAAGTGTTTGTGCCAATAGATCTTTCTTCGGAAGTAATAGTTTTTATAATTTATGTAAAATTGCAGTACAAGATTTTTCTTCTAACTTTAATCATAACTATACTGATATAGTATAAATAAATACCTCTGTCAAACGAAATTATGATTTTCGTAAATTACGAATTTAACATAGACAGCGAAATTTAACATACACATTTAAGGACAAAGGAATTCATCATCTTTTCGAAATAAGACATTTAATATTCATACCAATTCAATAAGCGTTATTATAAATCACTGCCGAGACCTGTCAAATCAATTTTAAAGTTTTTCTTACTTCCATTAATCTATATTCTTCAGTTAGGGGTTTGTTTTAGCCCATTCCTACCAACCTCATAATTACGAACATGTGCTTTTCTGACACGCGCTGTCAGAAACAAAATTATTTCAAAATCGCTTTCTGGTCCTTCCTGCTAAGTTCTGTAATCCTTTAATTCATTATCGATTTATCCGTCTAGAACTCCTAGGAAGAGAAGGGAGGAAAAAGTATGAAATGGAGTGAAGAGGAACATCGGTTCGTACAGTAAGGTCAAAGCTAATCCTGGATAGCTCGATCAGAAGCACGTATAGTGAGCCTTTCGCAATAATTGACTTCGTACCTGGGGAGTGGGAGCAAGTAACGGAAGTTAAGAGGGAGAGCAATTGATAGAACGAGAAAGACAGGGACGGGGAATTACTAGAATAAGAAATCAGTGCTTTTCGCTGAGAATCTTAACTTTCAGCACTTTCGATTCTCAGAAAAACGTTCTGATGGTTGCAAATGGAAAGAACGTGTGCAAGCATTCCCAATGGTTGAAGAACTTCTGTAATTATGTTGAGATAGCTGTTCTCGGAAGAAATTAGAGTTAAATATATCTGGACTTCATTTCATTATAAACGTTTCTTCCCCCTCCCTCTATATTTATTTCACTTAAGACAGATAATCTATTGATTGGTATTTCATTTCCTTCCTTAGTGTGCGATACGGGAAAAGGAAATATAATTATTAGGTAAAAATTAAAATGCTGTTCTTCGGTCACCATTAATTGCAATGCATGTCTACACAATCAACATATATGAGGTTGCATATCTAATGTGAAAATAAAATTTATTCCTAGATTTTAGTGTCCACCAGTGGCCTATTATTAAAATCATTGAGAACTGGCTGTTTGGCCTGGATTCTAATTCCAGATAAGCAGGCAAGCTACATGGACTTGCTCGTGGCGTTTGCTACGTGTGACATATATACGAGCCATTTTCCTTTAGAGAGTTTTCCACGCAGGCATCCCTCCTCTCAGGCATATAGCCTTAAAGTGCTTCGCTATAATGAAATAAACCAATGAAACCAACCAACTTTTAAGGAATTTCATATACTTTCGAATAATCGTAAATAAACCTAAAATATTACGACTAGAGCACAAAAATCATTCTATATTTTTTTTAATATGCCAGGTACTGAACTGCATCTGAACAAAAGCGTTTTCAGAGGGGTTAATATATGCATTCCAAATCTGAATATATTGCATAGCGATAACATTTGTGCACGGGAAGTAAGAACTTTTTTACAAATTCACTAAATGATATCGCAATCAGACTTGCATCGTTAAGAAATTCTGATTGGATCTTACATTGGCAGGTCAACCAACTTTCAACCAACCAACTTTCAAGGAATTTCATATACTTTCGAATAATCGTAAATAAACCTAAAATATTACGGCTAGAGCACAAAAATCATTCTATATTTTTTTTCATATGCCAGGTACTGAACTGCATCTGAACAAAAGCGTTTTCAGAGGGATTAATATATGCATTCCAAATCTGAATATATTGCATAGCGATAACATTTGTGCACGGGAAGTAAGAACTTTTTTACAAATTCACTAAATGATATCGCAATCAGACTTGCATCGTTAAGAAATTCTGATTGGATCTTACATTGGCAGGTCTATAATAATTTATTTGAAAATACTCTGAAAATTGTACTGCAATAAAATTATGCTGTAGCGTCCATTGCAGTGTAAGGGTATGTAATTTTCTAAGTATAACAGATATTATAATTTTGATAGCTGAATATGATGAAACTGCCTTAAAAATTTTAGAAGTGTTTTCATATAGTTATAGCTATATTTTTCATATTGGGAAATAAGTAATACTTAAGACTAGTAAAGAAACAATTTTGTATTGGGCGTAGATAATAAACTCAATCGATTTCGAGAACAAACAGGTTCCTCTTCATGAGAACAAAAGGAATTCCCAACACTGGAAAGCAGCCCTTTTCCCACTATTGCCGTGTGCAGCTTGATTAAAGCAAGCTGTATATCGGCTGTTAATCACTAACTTTAAGCTTGTTTATTTAATGGCTTTAAGTTCAATCCAGTTCTTCCTAAAGCTTTTAAAATTCTATTAACTTGATTTTTTTCTATTTTGATTACTAATTTTGCCGACAGATGGCGTTAACTTACTGTTGACATTATTTCATTAGGGTATAAATAGGACCGTTACGCCCACTTCTGGTGTCAGAAGTGGAACGTCGGTATAAAATACTTCTAACTCCCAGCTTTTACTTTTAGGGCGTCACCGAATGAAAAATGTAGATGTCCAGCTGACTTTATTTAACGGAACGGTTCCCAAAATCCGCAAAACAACCTATTCTGAGGTTCGCTTTAATTCCAAACTCACCTGGAACCCACATATTTCCACAGCCATCGGAAAAGCAACCAGGGTTGCCCGAAAGCTTAATCTATGTTCTACATTAGACCTAGCAAGGAAAAATAGAATTTATAACAAGCATTCTCTGATCTGTTCTGTCATACGCTTCAGCGGCTTAGTGTACTGCTTCCAAAACTGAATTTTTCAAACTATAAACATTTCAAAACAACTTCTTACGAAATATCACAGTTGCATCTTGGTTTATTTGTAATGAAGATTTGCATAAAGACCTCAAAATAGAAATGTAAACTGTAACATCAAAAGGATATATAATAACTTTTTCATTAAAGCAGTTACTAACAACACCGTACACTACGCATACAACTTTTGACGAGAATTGCTTGATGAAGATTTAAACTTAAGACAATACGCCACTCATCTATTTACATTTGACATTTAATTCGAGTAATTAATTTAATTCGCATTAACTGCAGAACCTACATTATGCAGCATTCTCCAGATCAGTACCTGGTGGATGACAACCCACGGTACTGTCTCCGACCAATGATCCAGGCATTGTTTACTTTCTCAACTTTTTCTACATTTCTTCTTCTCTGCAAGAAATGTAGCCTCTCACTAGCCCTCAAATCCTCTCACTAGCCCAATTTCTTAAAATAATACTCATTTTCTCCGATTCTTCGCCATCTCACATCTTAGCGCAACACCAACACAGATCATAACGGCAAGGGCCTTATTTTATGTATTTCCTCATGTAATTCACCCATTAGCGTCAAAATAAATAAGGTTATACACGCGTGGTACACCCATGCAATGTACATTGTGGGACAAATAAATTACTGGCGCGATGAAATTCGCGCTGACACCAGCCTAAAAATCCAGTATCACAGAATCATTGCTGCTTTCCAAGTCTTTGCTCCTGATGAAGAGATACTATTTTATCCTCGAAATCGATTGAGGTTTGCCTAAATGTACGCCAAATACAAGGCTGATTTTTTACTAATTCTAATTTTCACTTTGGCGTTTTTCTCTTCTGCTGTTCAATAAGTAAGTGAAATTATTTTTTTAACTTAATGCTATGCAAGAGTATTTTTTCTAACTTCAACCATAAGAATCATAAGCCAAAGATATCTTGTAATTTATATGCGGAGTCAATGACAAAGACTTTCATTAAGAAAACCTTTTAATATATATAAATTCATGTTTTAATGTTTATAAAGTGAACACTTATGAGTTATTTCGATAAAAGCTACAGAAAATAGTTACAATTAAAAGTAGGCAGATAGTTTGAGTAATTATATTTGATTTAATATGGGCATATCATGCTATACGTCCACCATTAGAATTTTAAATTACCTTGACCAGGTAGAGTAAAATCCCAGAAAGCAAGCATACAAATAATACATGGGAAAATAAAATTGGGAACAAATTTAATCTTCAGAAGAAATGCAGTGAGAACACTTCTTAAACATATTTTAGCAGTTTTCTTCCACTGAGTATACATCCATTTTTCAAACCACATTTCTGTTACGAAAAAAATACAAATAATTTTATAACTATTTATACTTGTTATTAAGGTATCATATCAGTATGTCAAATAATTCTTATCAATTATAGCGTCGAGTATATCGAACCTCACGGAAACAGTATTTGTACAAACCATTAAGAAAATCGTATAATAAATAATATGATTCTTTAGGCAAACTGTCATCGCAAGAAAATAAAATGCATTGAGAATTGTGAATTTCCAATTAATTTTATGAGTTCAAGAAGAATGCTTTACTTGTTTTTCCGTATAACACATGTTCTTGCATATGATCTAATTCTGACGAAATTCTAGCAGATTGATGTTTTCATTTTGAAATTGGTAGTATCGTTTGAGAAAATAAGTTTCAGTTTCATCGCTTTGTATAAAACAATCACTATGTATGACGTGTTAAACTGTGGATGAGAAATATTCAAATGCACTGTTAATGAAAATAGGATGCAGTTTTCACCAACGATTTTTTTCAGATTTCTAGAAGGACTACTTAGAGTTATTTAATAAAATACTTCTAAAAACAAAGGGGAACACATCTTCTAAATGCCTTTCGGAAATTAAATTAGTTTCCATAAATTAATAATATATCTTTAAGTTATAATAATTCAAGGAAATAAGTTGAAATGAAGTCCAATAAAAACATGATTAATTTAATAGGTCGTATACTGTTGTAATCTGGCGTCTACCTCAGATTCGTTTTTATAAATCAAAACACGTAAGCCGTAAAAAAGCTGGCGTTCAAGAAAGAACATCAACAGAACTATAAATAATGAACAAAGAAAAATGAATTAAAACACGAGTCAAATTAATAAGACTTGCATAATTATAACTGTTTATGAGAGAGAACGCCCGTAAGTTTCTTAAAAATAGGAACATATTCAGAACATTCAGTGGTTTACATAAGTAAGAAATATTGCCGACATTTTTCATAAAAGTAATTTACATCGCAAATGTCTTATGATTTCAGTATTGTTGAACCCTTTTTATATAGCATAAATACAGACGGTATTTTTGCATTCATTTTACTATTTTGATGACTGTCTGAATAAACTTTGGTACATATGGATGTAGGATATGACGTAGGATTTAGGCATATACATACTACATCTTTAATATTATTCCTAATAATCATAATATACACTTGTGTGCAAAAATTAAGGACGAAGTCGAAAAATTAGCATATCAGCTGAACGAAGAGGCAGAGCGGAACGAAAGACCATTCAGGAGATTAAGTAAGGTGATGCACGGTAGCACATGCGCAGATATGCAGGTAGACGTAATGGGAGAGTGTCTGAGTAGTATAAAGCATGTTTTCGGCGTAAGATCAGTATTTTTGGCAAAGAGATTGCACGCCGTATAGCAGTTAAAATCACACCGAGTTGCTGCCTCAGCGAGAAATGGCGAATAATCAATCTGTTAGACGACATCTGGATGCTTTTACCCGAGGTCGAATCATTGGGAAGTTGGAGGAAGGCCGCAGTGCGAAAAGTGTGGCTGCAGAGTCCGGAATTGCTCACAGCATCGTTTCACGACTTTTTCAAACAATTCAAACTACAGGAACAGCTATCCGAGACAATTTCAAACTACAGGAACAGCTATCCGTGGGTTTAGTAGTAGTCGTCTACGAGGAACCACACCCGCAGATGACCGGTATATTGCCTTACAGGCCAGAAGAAACAGGCGGCAGACAGCGGGAGGAATTGCTAGGCACACGACACAGGCGACTGGACGACCGATATCGCGTTTCACCGTGGCCAGAAGACAGCACGGTGGTGGTCTGTTTGCACGACGCCCTGTACGGTGTGTACCTCTAACGCCTGCCCATCGGAGAAGGCGTTCTCTGTGGTGCCGGAAACACCGGAATTGGAGAGACAATGAATGGGGACGAGTACTCTTTACAGATGAGAGCAGATTCAGTCTGAATAGCGATTCTCATCGAATACTCATCTGGAGAGAGCGGGGAAGCCGCAATCATCCCTCGAACATTATTGAAAGGGACAGGTATGGAGGTGGCGGTGTTCTCGTTTGGGGAGGCATCATGCTTGCTAGTCGTACAGACTTTCACATCTTCGACGCAGGTTCAGTCAACGGGACCCGTTATTGTAACGAGATTCTTCTTCCATATGTGCGTCCTTTTAGAGGCGCTATGGGTCCGCAGTTCCTTTTCATGGACGACAATGCACCATGTCATCGCACAGTAGCTGCCGAACAGCTCTTAGAGAGTGAGGATAATCAACGTATGGATTGGCCGGCACGATCTCCGGATCTCAATCCCATCGAGCATGTATGGGATTTTCTAGGCAGACGCTTGGCAGCTCGTACCTTACCACCAGTAACGATTTCGGAGCTTCGATTGGCGCTGCAAGACGAACGGGCAGCAATGCCTCAACAACTCATTGACACCCTCATTCTCAATATGGGCAGACGCTGTGAAACCTGCCTAGCAGTCAGGGGAGATCATATCCCCTATTAAAGACCGGATGTTTCTTGCTGGACATCCATCACAGGGATGTTTCGGCCTTCAGTCGCATTGCGCTCCAGGCTACTTTTTCAATAAAGCTTCTTTTTATCCCTCTGATTTCTCTTTTAGTTGCTTACATTACTCATGTCCTTACGTATTGGGGATCTTACGGTATTAAATGCGTTGATTTGGAAAGCTTTTGTACAAAGTTATATTGAAAAAACCGTCTCGTCCTTAATTTTTGCACACCAGTGTAGTGCATGATGAACTTGGTAGACAACTGCCAAATATCAAAGGATTAGTATTTCAACTACAGTGAAAGTATATCTGAATACATCTGCGATTTAATTAATTTCACAACACATGATTTATTATATATTGACAACACATGATTTATTATATTTACTTATTTCCTTGAATTATTATAACTTAATGATATATCCTTTTCTCCATTTTTCTATAGTACATAGTTACTTTAAATCAGAAGTGACAAATTTTTTAATTACATAAAATAGGTGAAACGTATATATGCGTTAAGTAAGCAAAAAATTAAACTTTTCGGTGTATTTTATGCGTGCTTATCTATTACTTACAGTAAATATTTTCATAATTTTTCTTAGTTATTTATATTTTTATAACAGCAATTTGCAGGATGCTAATACAATTAAAAGCTGTTGATTTCATTTCTTCCATTTTCTCTATTGTTACATGCACTTTATATATGTATTACATATGTATGCCATAAATATGTCCTTCACAAAGGCATCCCTTCTCTTAGGCAGATAACCCTTGTAGGAGTTGCCATAAATAAATAATGCAATCCCTAGAAATTTCTACATGAAGAGATCTTTTTCTTCATGGCGATAGCCAGACTGTGCTTTTAATAAAACAGTCGTTATTGACATTTATTCATCTATTCCTAATATACCGTTTGCTTTATTAAGCAATTATTCATTTCAATATCATATTTATAGCACATGCTTCTCCATATTTAAAAATTGATGTGCAGTAATGTGTTGTAGTATAAATGTCATATTGCAGTAACTTATTAAATATGCTTTCTCTTAAAGAATATGATATACAGTATCAAAATATTTTTAAAAAAGGAGCATTAGGGCTAAAAATCCATCTAGGACATACTCGGCCTATCTAAGATCTAATACAGGCAAATATTTCATTTCCTAGATATTCATAGGAATGTTTTTAGACGATTATTCGACTCACCTCTAAGCGTATTTTTTAGAATGCACCGCATGAATTGCACCAAGGCTACAACAATAAGTAATGAGAGAAAGGAAACACAGACACTTAAGTTTTTGGTAAGAATCGAACATAGATCCAGTGATTTAATATACAGCGTCCTCTAATAATGACATTGGGTAGAGACTGACAAATGTTCATAATAAAACTGCCTATAACAACAAGTTATACACATCACCTGGTGCTTTTACAAATGAAATATACAATTTACAGTTATTGTATAAATCATTTCATTACGTCTGTTGTATAAATAGTGCAGTGGAATACTTGAAGTTACAGGAAAAACAATTTTTTTATCAGAAATTACTCTGTCATGAAAAACAACACGAATACACAATTCTTTTATGTTGAAAAACTGCCTCCAATTTTCTCATTTACATTTTCGAAATGTATTCTCTACCTCAAGCGTAACAAATATGTTTATAAAAGTAGAATAAACGAAGACAAATATATTTCCATCTATTCCAAACATAGGATTGTGAGCTAGGATCTTAAACTATAAGGGGAATTTAGGTTTTACTGAATTTGTTTTCTGAAAATGTTCCTCTTATATTAAAATTAATGATTATGTTACACAGTAAGATATTACGCCTAAAAGTCACTATGCCCTCAAAACAGTGATTAAAATAAATGACCATAATAAAAGGCAGGGTATGATATATTTTTATTATTTATAAAAACATTACGGTTTTAAAGGACGCATAAATCTTATTTGCGTTTACGTTTTGTTACATTTTCCAAAAATATCATAAAAAGTGAAGTCTGCATTTCCATTTAGATAATTTGAAATATCCAGATCTGTGATAAAAAATAATTTCTGTTATAATCATTTTATGTAGTCATTAAAATTATAAAATTTATTGGAAATTAATAGTTTTTAATGTAAATCATTACTTATTGCTTTAGTTAAAATGTAATTAGTACCTTTCGTATTTACCAATACGCAAATATTTATTATCTGAGTTATTAGTTGGTAATATTAAATTTTAGACCTGTAAAGGTGACTGTATTTCACTGTACTACTTGTTGCATCAACCGTTAGTCGTTACCTGATTGACGAGTCATTTGCTCTCTTTATACTTACTAAAGACACAAGATAAACTCAAAAACGTGAACCTAAAACTCTATTTTCTACAGCGAGTGGAATTACAACTAAAAGGACACAAAACAGTTTGCTGTTAATTACTGACTGTAAATCTACAATATTTTGACTGGCCTACTATTCCAGTAAACTTCACGTAAAGCTGCAATACTGTCGAAGTCAGCCGGAAATATGTATATAGAACTCTGAAGTTACCAATTTCCACAAACACCAAGCGATTAAAGATACTATCCTGATGGACGGATGAGCAAACAAGCAGCATGAAAGTCAGAAATTTACTCAAAAAATTTTTACTCTTCCAGTCTGAATTTAATCAATATCACGTGACTGGAAACAAGCATATAAATCTGTGGACTGAGCGAATACGTGACAAAGCAAAGCATAAATAAACAATATGAAGTAAATTGCCAGAAAACTGTTATTAAAACTTAAATCAAATGTCACAAATTAATCCGTTCAGCCGGTGCGAACGGCATGGTGGTTAATACTGATGGTGATTAACACTGGCTGAATGCAATTCATTGGTTTCGATTGGATTAATTGATTTTCGTACGGCAAAGTGCTCTTGGATTTTCGTACGGCAAAGTGCTAAGGGAAGGATTGTCTGTCGAAAGGATGATGGCCTTTCTAAAAGAAATAGATTTATATTCACATTATATCTGGACAAAATACAAAGCACATGCATTCAGCCTGTCTTATAGGATCTGAGCCCGAGTCATCCGCCAGTAGCTGTATGTATAAAACCGCAGAACGATCAATATTTCAACGGTTTTACCCATTCAGTCACTGGTTGACATTTTTTATTAGAATCCTAGTAAGAGGAAAAAATATATATGCATTGCTAAGTAATATATTTGTGAAATGGTATCAATTACATTTTACCGATTCATAATACCTCGTCTAGAGTTTTATGAGCTGAGTAGAGAGTTAGGATTCACTCTCTCGAGTTGTTTCAAGCCAAATTTAAGACTGAACTTTTGACACGTAATTAACTATTCTAATCTGATTTATTAGTTAGTATCATTGACAATTATTTCATCTGCGCTTAATATAGATTTCTTGCATTTCTTGCATTTGTTATCTAAAACAAATGAAATTAGACGGTTTTCGGCATAGAAAATAAAATCAACTGAAATAAATCAACCTAGAACATATCTAGATGCTATATGTAGATACGATTTATTGTAATATAATAATATATGGGTATATTTAAAACTTCATAAATTAATACCCTCATTTCTCCCGCCTCCTTGGCATGCCTTCGTGGTCTGCACCCTGGGCGCGTATTCCACGGTTCGAATTTCACGAGGTCCACCACGGTTCAAATTCCGGCGAAGGCATTGCGAATTTTTCATTCTTCCAAAAAATCTTAATGTCTCTACAAAGTTTTGTAAGCACAAGCAGATGGAAGAAAATATCCTCATTATGAACCTTATTCCTGCTATATCGAGGACGCTAAATATGTATGGTAATACGAACAAAAAAGGAAATACTTTTGTGCATTACGTTCATCATCTCGTTGTATTCCTTCTCATTATAATTAATGCGAGTGAATTTTGAATACATACTCGTAAAATTTAATTAAAAAATCTGATGTGTACGAGTACACCACATGACTTCCTTGTACGGAATATTAAATCATACGCATTTTTTCTTGCATTTCATTTAAACTTATTGGGTTGAATTAAATCTACTTCGCCGACAGCGCATAAACCACGATAGAATAAATGCATTCTTTAAAATTCACTCTAGTATTTGTTTACCATAGCGACACTCCGGCGCTAGATTCACTTAACAGTATTAATAATTATATAACAGTTAACTTATATAATAATTATATAACGGAAACTAAGTTAACTGTTATGTAATCCAATAATTATATAACAGTTAACTTATTTCGTTCATATTATAACTCATAATGCACAAAATTTATATCATTTAAAGAATAGAATTATCTAATCGTTGCCACATGTTCTATTCAAATACTGTATCAAAGCTAGAATGATGTATAAAAATAAAATTAAGCAAACAAAACAAAAAAGAAAGAGTTTTTCACAGACGATTGAATATTTCTCATTTAATTAATTCAGTTCTCACTTCGCGAGGAGGCAGAAATACGTAAAAACTCAAAATATCTATATTAAAAATTACGAAGTGAATCTTAAACGCTTATTTCCTCAAAATAATTCCAGAAAGAATTAAGCATGATTTAATTCGCAATAATAAATGAATGCGTTATTTTTGTTGTTGCGAAGCTAAGTTTCTCTAGATTGGCAACAAATCCACTAGGCTCCTGTTTCAAATTTAAATATCAATGGCCGCCATTAAAAAAAGGCTTAGCGGCAATTAAACAACTTTAAAATTGTTGATAATTCTAAAAATATTGCATACAGATTTACTAAAGGCATAAAAACCTTAACCGGAAGATAAAAACAACATAATATAATCATTTTTAAAGCAAAAAATGTACAATTTACAAACATGTAAGAGTAAAGAAACTGAGATCACTGAGCCGGGTAACAGAATGGATATATTTATAAATATATTTATATACGTTTGGTGCGGCCGATTGCAACCAAAATACGAGGTGCACATCTACATGTTATAACAGTCCTATATACAAAATTTCAACGCTCTGAGGCTACTCGTTTTTGAGTTATGCGAGATACGCACGTACGCACATACCTACAGACGTTCGTACAGACGCCACGAAAAATTCTCTTCAGAATTAATTTTAAAGCAGTTTTATAATTTTTTGAAGGAAAAGAGTATTTTATTCTGTCCTTAAGTACATATATCACGCAATAACATCGTTAAATTGCATTCGATAGCGGTCAAAATGGATATTTTCGTTGAAATATGCTGCCTGAAACTTTTCGCGATTACAATACTTCCTTTTTACTTCGTACAAGGAAGTAAAAAGGGAAATTCAAGAAATTAGAAAGATATTTATAGTATAAGAAAATTATAATTGTCGTATTATTTTTTCTTAATTCAATAGAAGTTTTGAGTAATATTCGATATTTGTTTGACTGTCAAATAACATGGGAAAATTAATTCTTAAATGCGAACAAATTTATAGATATTTATAAGTTATTAAACATGAACAATGTATTGTGCGTTTAATAACATTATCAATCAGTATAAGCAGCCTTAGACATTTAAAAGGAGTATTAATTCTTTTATGTGTAAATATATAAATTTGGGCTTTTGAAAAGTTAAAGAAAACAGAAATATTTATCAACCATTGTGAAACACGGTGATCTGCTTACAATAATTCTCTACCGTTTTTTTCGTAAATTTATTTTAATATGTGAATCCTCAAAATTCGATTAACAGGAAGAACTTTGACCCTTTCAGGAATTCTGAAATTTAAATGAGTCTTCGATTTCAAAATTTAAAAACTTCAAAAGCACGAATAATATGTTTAAGTTTAATAATCGATATGAGGATGATTAATCTGTCATTAGTTCTCTATATAGAAACGAAGTTACCAAACACTAAATAGTATTTATTGAACTGAACTGACAGAAGTGTTATTAAATGTCTCGAGTCACTTATACGGCAATCGAAGGCTTGTAGCTAAACCTCAACTATTATAAAATAAGAATCTCTAAATGAAATTTTTGAACTTCTAATCGTCTCTGAAAGTTCGAAACAGATATGAACAAGAATTATTATAATAGTAATTTAACAATAATAGTAATATGATTTTGAAGAATTATGTAATACGTTTGCAGAGCACAGTAGAAAATTACGCTTTTTTAAATTTAAGACATTTCAAAGTTTTATGCAGAGTAGAATCTGATGGAAATTAATGATACTGTAAATGAGGCTTTGAATTAATCCATACTATATTTCTGTATCTGAATAAAAAGTTGTATGTTTAGATCTTTTGGTAAGGAAATTGTTATTATATGTAGACAAGGGTAAGTAAGCATAAGATGTTAATTTGTATCATGGTAATAAAAATCTCTTCTTACGGGTTACAGCTAAAAACATCGCGGACGAAAACGTCGCAGAGAAAACAACGCAAGGCCAAAACGTCGTGCAAGAAAACATCGTGGGAGAAAACATCGCAGTTCTAAAACATCGTGGTACAAAACATCGTCGTCGAAAATAAAGCGGTTCAAACATTTCGCAATTTAAAAACATCGTCGTCGAAAACATCGTGGTAAAAAATAAAGTGTCTACAAATCATCGCATGACGATAACATCGCAGACATGCTTTTTTCAGGATTTAATAATTGTAAATGGATATCCCCATAATAATTTGTGAGCGCAAGATGTGAAGAAGGATAATTTTTACTTTCACATTTTTTTATAAACGAATAAATTTTTGCTGAGAAAATAAGGAAAATTAAGTATAGAAAATTAATGCAACTTAAAGCACTTAATAGAACTTTAAAGCGACATAGTTAACTAAAAAAGGCCATTAATAAATCATTTTTATAAAGTTTTTACTGGTAATTTTTCATGAAAAGTATAATTTCTAAGTTGCATTTAATTTTCTATGCTTAAGTTTCCTTTTTACTTTTTTAAGCAAAAATTTATTAATTAATAAAAAAAATGTAAAAGTAAAAATTATCGTTCTTCACATCTTGCGCTCACAAATCATTATGGGAATATTCATTTACAATTAGTAAAACCTGAAAAAAGCATGTCTGCGATGTTATCGTCATGCGATGATTTGTAGACACTTTATTTTTACCACGATATTTTCGACGAAGATGTTTTTAAACTGCAAAGTTTTTGAACCGCTTTATTTTCGACGACGATGTTTTGTATCACGTTGTTTTAGAACTGCGATGTTTTCTCCCACGATGTTTTGTAGCACGACGTTTTTGCCTTGCGTTGTTTTCTCCGCGACGTTTTCGTACGCGATGTTTTTGCCACGATGTTATCGGCGGACACCCTTCTTACGTATTTTCGTGTATTTAAAATATCTACTTATTTTAAATTTTTAACTCGAATTATTTCTTGCTCACCTAGGATACTACCTAGGAGAGGCAGTTTTTCCCATATATTCATACATTTCACATAATTTATATTTATATAGATAATGTACACCTTTCTACATATTGATATATAAGCTCATTCATACGGTTTATATAGTACTGCACACTATTTGAAATATGAAAATTTCAGGTAGACCATAATTTAAATAGTAATGTTGTTCTTGTCTATGTATTTCATGGAAGAATGGTTACCAGAGCCTCAAAGAAGTTGGACTTCCACCCCACGTTTGTGGAAGAGCACCCCGCGAGGTCCCAGGGTCTGGCATCTCTCTCCTGTACCATCAAACCACACGAGAGGACTTTCTTCCGGCCTTATATTTAGAGTGTCTCCATGCCGCAAATACAATATACATTTACAAATATCCATGCCTTCTCTGGGATTCGAACCCGTGCCCTTCGGTATCGCAGTAGGCTCCTCTAACCGCTAAAACTCCTGGGCGGCTCTAAACGGCAATCTCAAGTGAAAGTGAATATTTATCTCTCAGTTATTATCCATTGTAAATTAGATTACAATAATTTCGCTTCAGTAAAATATCAATATTTGATTCGTAATAAAATAATAAATAGTATGATGAATAATAAATAATACGATACGTAAAAAATAATAAGAATTTAAAAGTTTTAGAGTACATTTTATTTTCTCGAAATTTAAATTTATCCTCCAGCTGGTTAAATTTTTCAAAACTACTATGAAAAAGAAATATCCTCTCTTTTTTAATCACAAAACGCCCTTGTACTTTATACCTGAATTTTGTACTTTTAAGATATTGGCCTTAATTTCTTGGGCTTACTTCAATATGCATGTATGTACACCTTTTTAAGACATTATAAGAAATATTCTACATTGTTATAGATATACAGCCTTCCCATTCAGAGATTTTAATATTCAGCCTATCGTTTTATTCTATTAAACAAGGAAATGTAAGAAAGCATACCTTCAAAAATTTTATATATAAATCACAAAATGGTTAAAAAAAGGGTAATCTTTTGTTACATTTGAATGAGCATAGAAGGATTGTTAAATATAAATGTAGGTTTCAATATGGGTCAGTCAAATAGTTATTCTGTTTATTTTTATCCGCAAAACGCAATTTAACAAATATTTTATGCATTGCATCTTTCCAGTGAACATCGACAAAATTACATCGAGGTATATTTGATTGCCCTTTGATTATGATGAAAAGTTTTTTTTCAGTCGATTTTTATGAGTGTACGTAAAGGTAGAGTAATTTCTGATTTCCGAATGTTACCAGAAGCAGTCTTAACCAAGTTATTTTATTTTAATTTTAGTTAATCGTAGTTGAGCAAAGTTTTCTGGTTCTAGCTGCAAATGAAAGGTCTCAAAAGGATTTGCTGAGAGATTTAATCTGGAATACGATCTTTCTGTAAATTAATACCTAACTCAGCTGAAATATCAACACTCTTATATCCTTTCATGACGTTCAATGAGCGTTTGTCAACTCTTGTATAATAGCAATGTTTTCTCCAATTAATTTATCTGTGCGCTAAAGTCTCTCTTCATATTCAATTTAACACTTTACATTAGGTCTCAATCTGCGTTTTACCCTTTATCAGTTATGATTACTTAACAGAATAAAAACGGTTCTTGCAATAACCAGTACATATGTATGTAATTGAAGTACCGTTTAATGACGGCATTTGTTTAAAAATTACAGAACTTAATGAAGTATTTTAAATTTTTCTTTCAATTAATTTAATACATGCAAATGTTTTGTCAAAACACTGCAATAAGGCACAACAAAACATGTCACTAAAAATTGGAAATTATTGCTATCTAATGAACTCAGCTCTCATCAAGATGCTTAACACTCCAGGAAGTCGTGTTTAATATCTGTTTTATTTGCTAACGATAGCTATTTCTTGGTTGTTTTGGTTTGGTTCAGTTGATTGTGGAAAAGCACACTAAAGCTATGTTCTTAAGGGGAGGGATGCTTTCGTGGAGGAAGTTCTAAGAGAAGCTGACTCGTATATACATTACACATGAATAAAACCACGAAACCACTCATGTAACCAGCCCGTTTGCCTGGAATTGAACCCAGGTCGGAACTTTACCGCTCGCCCGCTGTGGACCAATTATTTCGTGCATAGTACTTCGCAGCATCTCTAATCTTGAAAATAGTAAAGCCTACCAGAGGCCCAGCGCTAAATTTCCTGAACACTGGTAGATCCTTCAGGGAATTGAATCTCGGCGAATGGGCTGGCGGGCATGAGCATTTTGTGGTTTTCCCCATGTGTACCGTGTATACGAGCCAGCTTCATATAGAATGTTCTCCACGGAGCCTTCGTGTCTTTCACTGTAATCAAATAAACCGAACCAAACCTTGAAGGTAGTAAGACATTTTCTTCATTCTCTCTGAACATTAGAGTTAGTTATAAAACAAGAATACGTTATGATGCCTTAATCTTGCATAAATACCATAAACACAATGTCTGCCCTTCTTCCAGACTAAGAAAACATTTCATAAATTGACAATATAAGATTATTGAAGTGTTTCAAAGAAGAAAATATTCAAGATGTTAAAATTTAGTAATAGAACATTTAAGATATAAAATCTTAGTAACAGTTCTTAGAGCGTAAGAGAAAATATGGTTAACAAAGTCATAAATTCGATAAAATATGAGTAGAAAAGTTCAGAATTTTCAACCATCTCCACTTATAAATCGTATAAAGCATTCATTATTTAATTATGAAATCAGTGGTTTTTCAGGATACGCATGTTGTTATAATTCGTGCATAACGTGCGATTGCTTTTTTCATATTCTTCTGTAAAAAAAAAAATCACATAATGCATGTGCATGAAAAAAAGAATACGATCTAAATTATGAACATTTGACTTTTTGTTTTTCTTAAAGAAAACGAATTTCGTTTATACCGTGACTCAAAATTTGTTATGCTAAAAATCTGTTTATATTAAAAAATATAATTATCAATAAAGAATGAAATCTGACTGGATTATTAATATAGGTTAAATATGGACAACTATGCTTAATTTTTTTCAAGACAGAATAATTATCCACTTATAAAGAACGGCAGAAATACTTTATAAAATTTTCAGGCATTAGAATTAATAACGGAAGGAAATTATTATTCAGGTAATGCTTTAATATGATTTTCTCTTTCTTACAAAAATCACATATTCTGAATACTTTTTAAATGTCACTTAAATATATTTTATTCTGAAGAGTTTACCACACAATTTCAGCAGACAAACAGCAGTGAACATTTAACAAAAAAGAATTAGAAACCATTGTGAAAGTTGAAGACACTGGTCTGCAGCCAGCAATTTATTTGAAAATTTCCATTATTAAATGCCGAGAAATGAAGAAGTAATAAAATTCTTTCTTATTTATTTACCACAAAACTTGTATTTTGGTGTTTATGATAATTAAATTACTTCGGACACCAGCGTAAATAATGCATTATAACTGACTAATTTTTTCTATTTATTTTATAAGTATTATAAATAAATAATTTTAATTTATTTAAATATCGTAAATTATATATATATATATATATATATATATATATATAGAGAGAGAGAGAGAGAGATAACGCTTAGAATCAGCGAAACTTGAAAAAGTATTGAGATTTGAAAACAAACTCATATGTTCGCGCATTTTCGTTTTTCTTATCTTTTAGAACCTTAACGAAACGAAAGGCACGAAATTGTTTCACTGAAACTTTACAGAGATTTTCTATAAACTCACCATCAAATAAAAATTGAATCTTGTTTCAATTTTTATTTCAAAATGGCACGCTTCCATTCTTATACTGATTAATATGAGCGAGAATAAGTTTGAGATATACTGAATTTTAAAGGAAAACGTTTATTGATGCTGCTGTAATTAAACCTTCAGTGGTAAGTTATGTAGTATTACGCCGGCAGTCATTTTCTAATTTTCTAGTAACTGCAATTTTGCATGTTTAGTATAAATTTATGCGCAGTTTATAGTTACCACTAACTGAGAGATTCCATATTCGCATCCACTATTAGACGAAAAATTTCATTGTTCTTCATGGCTGTTCAAAATCAAAATCTTCTTAGCAGAAATTCTTGAATAAAGTCATTGTGCAAACCAAAGTAATCTTGATAGGTAATTAACTCTCTGCGAAACTTTTAAATGCAATACTTTTTAGTTAATTAATTAATTTCGGCAAACCTTTTGCGGTAGATAATACTTTGCAAACTTATTCCATATTAAAGCATTCATTATGAAACAAGGCATTGTCTGAAGAGTCTAATAGCATCGAAGTATATTTACGTACCGGTTTTTTGAGCTCTAACCTATGCCTTTAAAACTGATATTTTTGCATAATGCTTTGCTGTAAGAAGGGTTTTGCATTTAAAATGTGTAAACTATTTTTCAAAATAAAACTTATATATTCAAGGTATCTGGAATCTTTAATAATTATTTCATTTTCATGAATATATTTTTAATTCTTAAATTCTACAGATGTTTTATATAATAGTTTTAATGCTATACTTTTCACTGTATGTTTTAGTTAAAATTTCTTTGAAACGTTTCATTTAATTATGATAATGTCCTAAATGAGAGAAGACCATTCTAACGCTTTAAATTAACATAGAGTGTCATTCGAATTATTAAAATGGAAAGAGGAAAAAAGAAACAGCAGAACAAACTGCAGAAATGTAGCAGCAGTCATCACTCATGGTTTTCAGAGCGGAAACATGAAATCGAATTCAGGCATCAAGGAACAGTTAGAGCGAAAGTGAACTACGTTCAGTAGGACGTGAGAATCTGCAGTTGCCACTGCTACAGCGCTAAGTAATGTCTCCAAATACGACTCATGTCGATTTAATTTTTTTTTTTTTAATTTTTGCAATTTTATTTAAAAAGTATTCGAGAACTGAAGTAAAGTTATCAATATATCGCAACAAAATCTTCTATTAGAAAAAGAGAATAGAATAAAAAATACGAGTGCGGTGAATGCAGTCAGCTAATCAGTGTTCAGGTTTATAAAGTGTTAAGTAATGCTGTACTTTTCGTATATTCTCTACATTATTTATGTTTGTTGCGGATATCTTCACTTGTAACAAATATTTCTGGAGTTGTAAAAAAGGTTGCGAATTTTACGCAATTATTTTTTTTGTGGGGAGAGGATTTTCTGGTATGTGTCTTCACAAAGTTTACGAAATGTATACGCATAAAACTACTTACTCAGTATTTGAAATCACTCAGACCTTTTATCGAATGAGGACATGTGAAAAATCAAATCTATTATTATGAAGTTTCGGACCACCGAGGTTTTATTTACAAAGAAGATATACTAACCGCTTATGATACCAAAGCACGCGGAGGTATGAGGTAATTCTTAACATTCGTCTCTATTAAAGAGACGGCTGAAGAGGCTCACCGAACTCTGCCGAATAAATGCAGGAGATGATGATTTGTCATCCTTTACAATGTAATCATAATGTGGGTGTCACTTTAATGGCTGTAAGTTTTTCTGATGCAAGAAGCAACAAATATCAATGATGCTCTCAATGGAATTTCGGTTGGCTGTGCTAATCATTGACATTTATTAAAAACACAAGAGAAAGGCAATAAATCCTTACATAATGTTTATTAAATTAGGTTTAGAATACGAATAGAGGAGGTGTTATAAAACTTTTTCAAATAAGTTTGTTTTTAACAAATACATTTGACATTTGAAATTAAATAATTGTATAAAATTGGTGAAATGGTTTCGGTTTAAATCTATTTTCAAATATCTTTAACTTACTAAATTGTAATTTTAAATGTCAAATGTAGATGCATGATATTATTAGTTCTAAATACGCAGATATCTTTCTTATATATAGATATACATCTATATATATAGAACTAATAAAACATATATGTAAATGTTATCTATGTATTTAGAACTAATAAAACATACATGTAGATGTATATCTTCAAATAAATGTAAGGTTGAAAATCGTTTTGGGCTCACTTAATCACCTTTTCATGCGCAATAATGCAATTCAATTTTTAATAGTTATCTGAAATTGATTTAAATATATCTTACATTACACTAAAAATATAGAAATTAACATGGCTATAATACTAATGGATAGAATTGGATATTAGCAGTTTGGATGAATTTAAATATATCTATGATTATTTTTTTGTTTTATTCTTTCTCATTCTAATTTTCACACAGTTCAAAAGACGCTTCTATGGCGCAGAGAATCTTTTAGAAATTTAATTATTTCAAAAATGAGCTTGGCTGCTTAATGCTTTGATAACACTTTTGTAATATTATTATGATAAATCAGAGTTTTCTGAGATTCCAAATGTTTTTATTTTTAACACCCCATTCATTGCTTTTAAGCTTTATATTTTGTTTATTATTTACACTCAATATGCAATATTTCATTCATCTATGCTTCAATTTCAAAAATAATAAAAATTTCAAAGTATTGTTTTCCATATGTTTCGAAACATTCTTCGATAGGTAATGGACTGGGTATCTTTTTCTATGCCTTGCTTCTTTACTCATTCGGTTTTGAAGCAAGCGAAAAAGTGTAGTAGTTTCACAGACAATCGCTTTGTTTTGTTTCTACGTATTTTAATTTTATTTTTTCTTATTTTATGTCATTTGTTTCATTTATGCCTTGATATTTAAATAATGTTTATCTTGGATCTGTACAACTCATCTTTTGACGTGAAGAAAAATTTGAGTGAAAATATTTACTTTTCTGGGCGGTGAATATTTTAATTGGATTGTCTCCTTTGCTATCTGGAAAACCAATCACATTCTAAAGTTACTGTTAATCACGTCTATTATATGGATGGTTCATCATGTACATACATGACAGTAATTACTTAAGATAGCTTTTACTTTAAAAGTTAAATAATTAAATTATGCAGTTGCATTAATCCTTACTGCTGCTAGTGCACTATTTAATATAAAGAGAAAAGACATATATTAATAATTTTTTTCAAATAAGTGTCTATATATATATATATATTAATATGATTATTATTAGATAAATTTTTACTTTATATGTAACCATAATTACTTATATCATTGTGAATATTTGAATTGATATCATTGAACATGCAAGCAGTATATGGAGTTAAATAGTAGAATAACACCTGCTTGTTATCATTTCAAAACACATGATTTGCTTTAATTGATTGGAATACTGTAATATTTTAGGTGATGAAGTGACATCTCGGTAAGATTCAACTTGAAAAAATTGCTATCATTTTATAACCCTAAATATTTTCCCCCGAAATAAAAGCGTCCGTTTTAAAGTTGGAACAAAGTTGATTTCATGAAATCCTAAAAAACGAATTCTAACATTTCTACAGGTAGGGATTTGAAATCAATGCTTTTAAATTTATGATTCTCTAATGTTAAAACTACAAACTACCTTTTAAGCGTTCGTCAGTGTCGATATAAAATAATTATTTCTCCCTGAATACTCAGAATATCTATCAGTTGCAAATTTGTAATGCTAGCTGTTTTCGTTCGTGGCTACTGCGGAGAGTAACTGGAATCCGAGCTGAATTTGTTGATGACCATCTAAAAATTGAAAATTTTCATTCGTAACTTTAACATTCATACACGTACAGCATCTTTACCATTATTAATATACTCATATACGTCCCACAAAATTTGATTGAGATAGATCTCGGGTAGTGTTATCAGAGTATATATTTTTAGCTAATTTATTGATTGAAAACGTTTTTCATGTCAATACATTTTTCTTGCCGTATCATATATAAATTTTGTATAATTCCTTTAAAGGCAGTATGTGAACAAAATCCTAGTAGTCGGAAGGCTCATCTTATTGCTGATGTTTTCAAATTGCAACAAAGACCATAAATTAACCATTCAGGAGATTTTCCGTCATATAATACGTTTCAAAGAATGTGTAACTTGAAAAATTATCACATCTGTTCGCGAAGGCTCTCATGATATAACCTATATAACCTATAGCAAGTTCCCTCAGCTGGAAGATCTCTTATTTCAGTCCCGGAGAAGGCATTGCTAATTTTCATGAAACACTTAAATCTCTACATAGACGCCTGAACCCAAATCTAGTGGCTGATATCACCGCATGGATTTCGTTTGTTTAGATGTTACAAAAATCACATAATCTCTGGAGACACAGACTACGTTTTAGTACTCTTCTATTCTTCTCTTGCTACTTCACTTCAAGTATTTCTAGCAATATTAAATTAAAATAAGCCCTGATCATAGCTCTTTGCATATTTACTTCTTCTCACTTGTATTTGTTTTCCCGATCATTTTAAAGATTTTGTATCTATGCTTTAAAGTGGTACACGCTCCAATTTTTGTTTCCACTACCGCCAGTAATTTCTGCACATGTTACTGCAACGATTGGTTTAGGCATTCCATACATTAACACTGACTCCACAAACCACCAAACCACTTCCGTAACCAAGTAGAGCATATGTGGTATATAACCACACGAAAATGTTGCCAGAAATACATTTCAAACTCATCTACTTAGGGTGACCTGCTTAAAATGTTTGTTCAAATATGAGTTTTTTTTTTTTTTTTTTTTTTTTTTTAATATTTATGCAGTAGCTACTTTGAATGAATAAATAAACAAATGTCATGAACATTTTACTTTAGTTTTCTTGTGACCTCTCTTTGAATAAAGTTCTTTAAAAGCCTTCAATTTTAATATTCAAAATTTAGAAACCTACAAATTTTAAGATTTTTACCAAGAAAGGTTTAAATCGTAAAGAAATAAGCAGCATTTGAATGGTATCTATGGTGATTTCTGTCCTGTATATTGTGCAGTAAACGAATGCACAGCTTTGCATAGGACAAGAACATTGTTCTCGTCAAGATATAAATCCTTAGCGATAGGGGGTTAAAGGAATGAAGACAGTAGTACGAGTTTCTCTATACCAATTACTTTGCACTTTCTACATTAGCAGCTTCACACATACACCGTCTTCGCAAAACAGGTGCAAGTGATTAAAAAATTACATAATGTCGATTATTTCAGAAAATGTTTCATCGTTAGAGTGCAAATCAGAAACAGTCAGCCTGCTACAGTCAATCGCAACAGAAGATGAAATCATGGTTATATTGCATGATATTTTGTCACTTAGGGAGATTGGCAAAAACAGTAGAAGTGCTATAAAGAAAAGCGCAGGAGCAACAATTAACGTAAAGTTTTATAACGACAAAGTTTTGTTACTTTCAAGAGGACTTATACTAGAGGTTGAGGAACAGAACACGGTCCCTTGACAGGAAGTTATTTAGAAGGACTTTTACACGAACCGCGCAATGAAACTGAATGGCGTGGAATGATGCGGAAAGGAATTAATCTTCTTTACAATAATACGCCACTCGATATAGTTGTCATTTCCGTCAAACGATTAAGGAAAAATTGGCTTCAAGTAACTGACCGTTCACCGTACAAATATAACTACAGGTTATAGTGCAATGATTATTTATTCTCTAAAGCTCAAATCTTAGTTTCGTGAAAGATGGTTTAACGATGATGAAGATGTGAAATTATATATATATATGCAATTTATATGTATATATGGATACGTTATTATCGATATATACACGGTAAAGTGCGGTGAAAAACCATTGTTTAAACATTGACAATGTGGGTATTATTGTACAGGCGCACTAAATATACAGATGACTACACTCGACAGAGCCCAAAGTTCACAAGAGGCGTTTTGCTTGCAATGCATTGCATTTAGTTCGTTCGGCATCGTAGACACTGCCCCTTCTGGTGCGTATTATTTCGCCCTACTACTTGGCTTGGTGTTTGTCAGATCTAGAAAGAAAAAATTACATTTTTTACTTGATGCTTTCATATTTGGAGCCTCTTGCACTTACGTGCTATTTAGAACAGTTCCACTTGTGTTTATGTTCTTATTCTGTTGCCGTCAGGAGCGATGCTCGAGCTTACATCCTGAAGTTTAGAGGGGAATTATTAAGGATTTTTACTCATGTGTTTATTTGATAGAAATTTAGAATTTGGCAAGTCAGTGGTGGTTCTCATTAGGTTTCGTCGTAAGAGCCTCATTGGTAGTTGGTAGCCGTATTGGTATTTGACTCTATATCGATCAAAGATGGAATTACATTTAGTTCCCCCTTAGAGTAAAGGTTCTGGTACGTTTGAAAATGGATGTTATTTCAGTTTCATTTCTTGCACAGGGAATATCTTTGTTACAGTATTTTAAGCTGTGATGCACAACTCAGTGCGTCGTGTTGACATACAGTTCATTATGTTTGTAATTTCCTTTCTGAGATGATTGTTCTTGATAGCCTAACTTATAAAAGCATTAATTTCACTTTCTCAATTTGAAACCTTTAGATGATGCTCTGCTATGGGGGGATGATTTAACCTTTTGAGGCCGGGGATTTGGTAGCAGAAAAGCTACCAAAGGACGGGGAATCTTAAACAGAATGCTTTCCCCCTTTAAGAAATCACCTCCTATTTGCAACAAAGATTCTTGTGTGTAGTTTAATGGATTCTCACAGGGGTGCATCTATGTCGCAAAAGGAAGACCTTTGAAAGAGATAAGTTGTTAAAACCCTAAGGACGGCAACGTTGACATTTCACCCCACTTTTCAGCCTGGAAAATGAGGGAAAACGACATGGCCACTAAAGTGGATAATCCCGTCTTTTCAAAGTGAGGACTCTATGGCCACTATAATGGCCATCCCGTCTTCAAAAGGTTAAAAAAGTAACTTTAAGGGTTACCTCTTTCTCTACATACATAATGATCTGATGTGCCTAAGTTCTTTGCACAAAAGTACGTGAGAAAAGGGCCAAACTGAAATTATTCTCAATGTCTTTAGAACAGTCGTGAAATATTTTGCTAATAAATCTTCAGATTATTCTTTTAAATACATAGGACTACTAATTAAAAAGTATAAAACGTTTCCAAAGTAGATGGGACAATATTAAATGATGAATAATGAGCTACGTTTTTTCTATTTCCTTTAGATTTACTTTAAAATGAAAACCTTTGTATATTACTATGTACAAGTATATATTTACAGATTTATTTTACGCAAATCTATTCAGAAAATCTTACAGAGAAATAAGAGCCAGTATTAGCCTTTGTTCTTTTATTTGGAGATCTCATACTAGCTTGCTTTCATGCAATATTCGATATATTTAAGAACCAGAAATAATTTAGAAAGAACTGAAGAAACGTAATTGATTGTAATCGAATGAAATTTCACATTCTTAACTAAAGTTTCCCACAATCCGTGCAATAGCGTAAAGACGTCCAAAGGTTTAACAGAGAAGAGAAACATGTCAATATGAAATCTAAAATGAAGCAAGAACCCAGATTTTATTTTGATTAGACTTTAATTGAATATATATTAATTTCGAGATCAATCAAACTTCAGGATTTGCAGGAATTTTTTTCTGCTTCAGAAAATAATAGTTTTTTTTGTCTTTTTTTTTTTTTTTTTTTCAAAAGATTCAGAATGCCAGTAGCTCAAAATCTAAAGCGCATCGATTGCTTGAGAAGTCCATAATAACAAAAATTACTTTACTTCTGAAGAAGAGGAACTTTTGTAAAAAGAGCTTCGAACTTTTAATCTCCACCCCAAACGTCGTCAGTAGACAAATAATTTGGCTGATATCAAGCCACCGCTTTTTCCCCATATATTTCTACAAGTGGAATCTTGTACATTCATATCTATGCGTATTTGGAGAGAGGGGAGGTCCAGAGCATTACCTATTCACATGCATCATAACAACTAGTTTGAAGAGAAGACTAAGACTAGAATAAGGTGTAATTCCGTACGTTAAATGCACAATCAGTAATAGCCGTATGAGGAAGCGCATAACCAAAATAATGGATATTCTGGCATCAAATGCATCTAGAACACTGCAACACAGGATGATGCCACACAAATTATTTTCCAAACAGCAGAACCTCGTCACCAGAATGGTACCGTGGGCCCCAGGTAGGTGTTGCAATTCTGGATAGCTAATGTAAGGGGCCTGCCTATATCTGCTTACTCAGGGTGAATGATATGTGGCCCCTGGCCTTATACCTAACCTAGAGTTTTATTCATAATCTACGCATAAGAAAAGATGCTTCTTGTCTAATTTTAAAAGTCTATAGCTTTATCTATATATATAATTTTGTCACCAAAATGTTATATTACTCTATCAAGCCATTCATTATCCATCAGACTTGACTAATTTACAGGTTTAGAAGTATATCCATTCAATTTTTTATAAGTTATTTATCTTATTATTTAATATTACTACAGGAAATTTAAAACTTATACGAAATTTAAAAGTGAGGGTAATTAAAGTGAGGTTCATTTTACTTCTAAAGTACCTCGTAATTTATATCAGACGTAATTAGAGTGATTTGTAATATGTAGGGTGAGCACAAAAACCTGATTTCAGGATCATGTTTTTAACCTGATTCAAGTCCGAAAACCTGATTTCAAGATGTTATAAAATAACAGTTATTTGAATATGTTGAAAAATTGATTATCCACGACTCAAGTAACTCAGAATTTTTCACAAAGTTCATACGACAGCATCGAAACTGGTGTGTTACAATTTTCAAAAAAAAAAAAAAAAAAAACGATGTTGTGAGAATGTAGCGTGAGTTCAAAGGTCTTCAGTACGGCAGTCAGCGTTCCTAACCATTATGCCAGTTTAGCGTCCTTCTATTTATGTTGAAAATTGAAGAGGCACAATATCAGGATCTGGAAAAGCGAACATCTACATGCCACTCTAGATGTGAACGTGACTCTCTCAAAATGAATTTGTGTTGTGCTGTATCAGAGCGTCAGGTGTACTGTCCATGATTCTTTCAGAAACAAATAATTACAAGTTACTTATTATTGCTTCGTGATTGATGGGATCATCCACTTAATGCAGAAAGCGATGACTACATTTTGCAAGTAGATGGAGTTCCGCCACACTGGCATCATGCTGTATGCAGGTTTCTAAACAAGGACCTTACAAACCGACAGATAACGCTGGACTCAATGATCAATTTGTTTGCAAGTGGGCCCTAAGATCTCCGGACCTAACTGGTTTCGAATTTTTCGAGGAGGTTGTAAAGGGCCAAGCGTATGTACCTCTACTGCCGGCATAAAGGCATTAGTGCTGCTGTCAACTCCATCGCACGGGTACGTTGCACAACGTTTGGTTGGAGCTGGGTTACTGCACCGATATATCGCGCGTAACAGGTGGAATCGCATTGAGTCTTTATGATTCAAACCAATTCCGCCAAAGGTTTATGAGATTATGTAACTATGTTAAAAATTTGGGTAATATAATACTTACGGTATTAAAACTATACACTTCCAAAACCGGCAAGTGTTTTTGTACTCATCCTGTATTTGCATGATACTTTTGTAAATATAGACACTATTACTAGATCTTATAAATACTGTTTCTAATGAAATATTCCCAAAGCCTTTGTATAGAACAAAAGTTGGCGCACAGTATAGTAATGAGTTTTTCACGCAACGTTTTAGTACTGCATCCCAATGCATTAGCTTTTTTCGAAAGAGATGGAAAAAGACATTAGCCTATTTTAACACTACATTTTTTACAACTCATTAAGAAACTCTCATGTGGTCTCTAAATTGAAACTTAACCAACAAAAGCAATGCTCTTACTCTAGACATAACAATTTTATTATTCTTTGGAAAGGAAAACCAGATGTGAACGAGGAGAATGAGCTTCGCTTTTACTTTTCTGAGGACGACTGTATCGAAAACGTAATGAGGACAAGTAGTGGCGCTGTCTTCGTGGAGAATTAAGCTCATGTTTTTACAAACAGTCAAACAATGTCGAAACAACGTTAATTTTATTTATGATACTCCTTTACCTTTCATGTCTGCTTGATTTTACGAATGTCTAGCGTAACAAATGATATTTGGATGACTTTTTGCACGTCTTCTCCTTTGAGTCTGAGATGCTAAAAGATGTCACTAGAATCTGTAATTCATGTTAACCATTTTAAAAAAGACTGAGAATTTACTCATAAGATTTGCTTGTCCAAAATTACCCGTACCTTTTATTACGTACTTAGCATTAGAAAGATATAAAGCTAAAGATGAAAATTAAAATATTAATGCAAAACATTTGTATATGTGATGATTTGGAAATATTGATTGCGATTATAATAGATATTGAAGCACAAAGTAGTAGAATTTATTTTAGTCAAATATTCTTGCTGCTACAAAATTCTTGGCACAATAATCACGCCTGTTCCAAAATGTAACATTTACATTTTTGATACTGTTGTAGTAAGGAGACAGCAGCTTGGCAGTATCTTAGCGGTAATAAAAGAAGAAGCGAAGAGCGTAGTATTCGGGATGAAATCTTAATTTAGAGGGAGTTAGTTTCATTTTTAATACATCTGATAATTAATGAAGCTCTAAAACTGGCATTGGCTGCTTGACTTTTAGTTCTATTTACTTCACTAGCGTCATGTAAAAACCATGTGATATGAATTAATCTAGAAATGACGCCGTCTAGAAATCAGCATTATTAACAATTGCCATTTTTACAGCAGAAAAATAAAAATATGATTTCAGGGATAAAAAATATGGAATACTTTGATGATTTAGCGAGTTTTACTGCGTAGTTTGAATGATTCTTCTATTTCTTGATAAACCATTGAAGCATTTTATCTTGAAGCATTTTATATGGCACAATGTAAACAGACAGTAGATCTAGGACAGGAAAGTATACAAATAAAAATGAAGAATAAAAGCGACTATTGGCAAATTATAGTAGCTTGCTTTCATATTTTACATCTTACATACAGGGTGGTTATAAAAACGTCCCCGACGTATGAATTCCTAGCGGCTTATCTGCTCAACCAATCAAAAACAAATTTCAGATGCTGCTAATTGAAGCCATGCCCTTGACATTGTAGAGATCTAGAATAATAGAGCTCCCACAATTATGGTTACAGTGAAAAACTTTCAACATTTTCGAATGTCAACATTCCTGCGCAAGTTAATGAGCGCATTAAAAAACCATTGACAGAGTTTGAATGATATACATAAAATGGAACATGAAACATTTGCAAAGAAAAGCATTGTAAAAGACCAACGAAAACACAACAGGGGAGAAAGGAAAAACTTTTATTGGAACTATAAGTTTTCAAAGTGCTCACCTTCGCAAACGATAACGCATTGCATGCGGGAGATTCTCGACAACAATGATGAACGTTGCATCAGAAATGCAGCAGCGAAATTTCGTTAATGGCAATGTATGGATGCAAGATTGTGCTCTTCCACACAGTCCTACATGTGTTCGGCAAGTGCTGCAACAACACTTTGGAGATAGAGTTATCTGCAACAAATTCGCAGTTTCGTGGCCACCGTGATCTCCCAACTCATTACAAAGGTTTCTGATTCTGGGATTATCTGAAATCTAAGAGGTACACATCAAATTCACGTGATTTGTGAGAATTGAAAAATGTCATAAAACGTGAAAGGTGAAGTTGTAAAGATTCCTCCTTTACATTCATCAGTGTCATCAACAACCTCCCGCATGCAGTGCGTTATCATCTGCGAGCGCGAGCACGTTGAGAACTTGTAATTCCAATAAAAGGGATTTTTACTCTCTGATCTGTTGTGTTGTCATTGATCCTTTACAATGCTCGTCTTTGCAAATGTTTTATGCGGCAGCTTTCGTCATACGCGTATCATTTTAACATCATTATGTTTTTTCAGTGCGCTGAGCAGTTTTCTCTGGAAAACCACTGAGTCTGAACTGCCACGTGAAAATATCGGAAGGTGTTTCGCTTTAATCGTAACCCCGAGAGCTCTTATGTTTCAAATCGATACAATCTCTAGCACATACATTCAACTAACTATATCTGAATAGCATTTCGATTGTTTGAGCGGATACGCCTCTAGGAGTTTATATATCCAGGAAGCTTTCTATGACCACACTGCATATGTGTACCATTATTCAATAAAGTTGTTGAAACATTTCAAGGATATACTTTGAAGGTTTATAAATTTGTGTCAAATGGGATGGTAAAATGAAGTTACGTTCAAAAAATATTCTCAAAATTTTAAAAGAAGCAATGCTTTTATTTAGTACCATGTAAGATTCAATGGATAAAGAAGAAATGGGTTGACTTCAAATTTGGAGAAAATGTTTGCGCAGTTAAAAATGAAACACTCAAATACATCTCCTTAACGTCTTATAATATCAACTTCTAATGCTTCTCTTGAGTAGCTAATATTAGATTAAACTACTTTACGTTTGAAGTTTTACCTTTCAAGTAAAAATTGAGACAAATGTGAAAACCAAGGATGACACAAATTTCTGTTGAAATTATTAAAACTTTAATATTTAAGTGTAAAGAATGAAATGAGACAACAGCTTTCAAAATCTATTTCATTTCACTTTAGTTTTTTTTAAGGAGTCAAATACCTATACTTTGAAGAAAATATTAAAATAACCATTTTAATTCCGCGACAAATGACACATTTAATAAAAGAAAGATAAACGATTATTCCAGGCTGTCATTTCCTTCCTGAAAGAGTAAGCGAATCACGCCATTTTCGCTCAAATCCTTTGGATTATCTTTATTCTAGTTTCCCGCCATTTTGACTGTCATACCTTATCGCTTTCTGACAAGAAGGGGAAAAGCTCATTTTCAAAATGGAACACGCGTGCCTTTTCACGACCTAGCGATATCGAAATGTCAGTCTCTAATTATCAGACCATAATTTCAGTTCTGTGAAGAGGAATTTTCCCGAGGTTCGTTTCCTGAGCCTTAAAATATTTTAGGCTGCTTAGTATTAAGTCCTGAGTTGTGACATCCCGCTCAACATTTCTTCTATGAAATATGTCGTTAAGTAACAACATAAATACCAGTTGCAAGTAGTAACTTCTGCTTCTCATTACTTCCTCGAGATTTAGATAGCAGCTCTAACATTCACGTTCTGACGTTAAAATATGAGTTCACATGTAACTGTTATAATGTTTTCTGAATGATCTAAAACTTTGGATATATTTTTGCTTTAAATACGTGTTATTTTTAGGCTTTAAGTAATATTTGTGCAATATATTATTCATAGAGATCATTCCAAATTTTTCTGTAATTTCAAAACCCCCTAATAATTTTGATTGTTGATGCTTTCGGCAAATTGCTGACCATGTACTAAAACCAACTTCCTTTCCATTAATTAAACCCTATATAAATTAGCCTAAAACGTGACTGAGCTCATGAACATGTGTGCAATTAAATAAAATTTAAGTAAATTATAGCATGTAAAATTCAGCTTACTTAACTAACATTATTTCTAAAAACAATTCTTTCTCTTTCGACTACTGTGGTTAATGGAAATAATAAGATTAATGATATCTGGATAAAAAGGGTAATATTTGGATCTATTTTGATGAGTTTTCGATTTAAATCGTCGTATCACTCGACGGTTAATCTCATTTAAATCTATATATCACCGCGTTTTTACAGACAACTAATAATTAAAAAAAAATCTGACTAAGTAAACATATTCGGGATGATTACCATTCTTCCAATAAATAAGCAGTTTTTTTGCCACTTGTGCAAGCTATTTATATCTTTCTATACAGCGGATTTCTACAACTTTTATTACGGGAACCATAATCTAGTTTAGCTGGTCGGAAGCTGAAAGACGTTTCTTATTACATTCGCAATAATTATTACACTTGTATCTCTAGATTATTCATTTGTAGTCGATACTTGCGTAAATGTGACCTGTACAGGCCTTGGTAGTCCAAATCAACAATCTGGGGGCTCCTGCTCAATTTATAAGTTACTTTTAAGCATCTATAGTAATGAAAACATTTTATAAAGGCTTGCAAAGCTTTTGATGCTTAATAAACTATTAATACAAAATTAATTCTAATCTAAACTTATGATTGCTTCTGAAAACTATACCAATTAATAGGACTTTTCAGGACTTAAAATATTTTAATATATATTTAATAATTGTTTATGAAGCTATGTTTAGTATGAAGGGCAACTGAGAAATATTCACTACTGGAATAAAAGCGGAAACAATAGTATATTACAAATGCACATATTATGCATATTTTACAAAAATAGTTTTAAATATACTCCGCTTATCGTTTATTTTACTAGCATTGAAGTTAAGCGAGGCATTGAAATTATAACCGTTTAAAGAGGACTGAAATTCCTATAACCTTTCGTGTAATTTTTTCCCCATAGATTGGAGTATTTATATTTACCAGAATAAATAGTATTAAAACACTGTAGATGTGTTTAAAATATATTAAACTTATAATTTATTTCACTACTATAATATTAAATCATTATAGATGAATATAACACGCCTTACAGTTGTTTACAATTTACTTCAAAATATATCTAATTGAATTTAGGGTTAATTTAGAAGTCAAACAACAACAGTCAGAGTTATATTTGCAAATTTTCACAGGACTAGTTTTCGCACTTTGGCAACTGAGGATGATTGTTCCGTAAAACCATCGAAACTAGCCCTGTGAAAATTTGAAAATATAACCCTGATTTTGTTGCTTATTTTCGAAATTATATTTGTTCGGCGTGTTATTTAAACCGGAATTAAGGGTTTTTAAGTATTATGTTATTCTTTTCTCTACTCAAAATTAGTATCTTAACTGCCTCAAAATCTGCAATGATTTTATTAGGATATTCATTCAAGCAGATCATCTTACTGAAAATTTAAGACTGCATGTTTTACAGTATATATAAGAAACTATATCTTTTATTAGATAGGACAAATTTACTCAAAATTATTAAGTACTTATTCTGAGAAAATGGCTGAATAAATTATTCAAATGCAATTTAATATTATTGGAGATAAGATGTATAAAACCTGCCACTACACGTTCTTAATTTCTGAAATATATATCTCTTTTATTACAATGTAAGTTCTTCCCAACTCGGCTTGTAATTACAAACTTATCATCGTATTTCCAACAAATAGTTTTCTGAAAGTTTTCTGCCATCCTTAAGTTGTTGAAGCTCTGCAGCGAATGTTTCTTCAAGAAGTACTAACAAAGTCTGATTAGATTAAGTCCGATGGTAGAATTATATTCTTTTTTTAAATTATGGTTAGTTTTTATAATTAGTGTAACATGAGAAGAAACTGAAATAGATTGACAAACCACAAATTTCTAACTAAATAACTATAAATTCTACTACTTAAGTAACGTCTCATATATTAGGTAATAATTAGTGCAAGTTTTGTAATTAAACAATAGCGAATTTATCCATTCATTGAATCTAACTGACTTCATTTATATACATCGATGTACTTTCTCATCCAAAACTTTTGAAATTAATTCAGGAATTTGGGAAAGACTAAACGCATTTTCCTAAATGCAGAGCTTTATCAGCAATCGTTTTCTGAATTACTAATAGTAATAATCATATCAAAAACATCTCTTTCATCTATTAGTTCATCTTTCATCTACATTTCCGTCACTTTAACTAAATTGTTTTCGGCTAGTCATCTAAAACTATAAATTCCACGACATAATAGTAAAAGGTGTCCCATAAAGTACGAAACTTTTGAAATACCCGCTATTTCTGTTCTATACCCGCTATTCATTGTCTTTGTAGTTAGTAGTAAAGTCTGTTGTCTTTGTGGTTAGTAGTAAAGTCTGTTGCCTTTGTGGTTAGTAGTGAAGTATGTTGTCCTTTTGGTTAGTAGTAAAGTAGAAAGCAATTTATTAAGAAAATAATATTCAGTGATGGAACGCACTTTATGTTTAACGGCCTCGTGAACAAACAGAACTGTATTTGCGGCGCTATTTTCGAAGACGTACTAAACAATTATACCCTTATCCCAAACGGCACGCTACTCAGTCACTCGTGGTGGATGTAATACCTTCTCCATAATTGCTTGAGGGTTTTCTGAACCCAAAATCCTGCAATTATATTCGCGAAGCCATTGTGCCTCATGTCTGAAAATTACTTTCCTCATGAAAGGGTTGCCCTCACACTACTAACCACAAAGACAACAGATGTCAATCGTATTACGTTCAGTGCTGCCAACTTGCGAGAACAAAAATAACGAAATTTCAAAAGTTGCGTTCTTTATGGGACACTTTAAAGAGCTGGTATAATAAAAATAATTTTCATGTATCCTAGTTACTCAATATACTAACTGGTATTCTGGAAATCTAATCCTCTGAATATTAGTAAAAGACTGAGGTAAGGTGTTTCTCAAGTACACATTTATTTTTTCTACAGACGTTTGGTGACAGATACTTCTCCAGGTTTCACCTCAAAGAAAATAAAAAGTATCTTTCGCAGTAGACCATAAATGAGCATTTAATCAAGCGAAATAATAAAAATGTAAAAGAAACAATTATAGTTCATCTTTAAGTAAAAAGAATTTGAAATGTTTTAAAATAATGTTTTTGAATTAAAGCTGAGAGCTTTTGGTGAATGCTGAAGACTTCAAATATGTATATTTCACCAATAAATGAAGTCTTCGGAATTATTTTAGATCGAAAATAAGAATGACTAAAATGCTAACAATAAAATATTTATCTATTTCGCTTTCCTCAAGCATTAAATACGTACTATTAAACTATCTGAGATTTCGGCCGTGCTTTGTTTACATCGATAGGACATGAATGGTGGTAATCCTCCAGCAGATCAAATCCTCAAGATAGTATTTAATGAATATTATTAACCTGGAGAAAGTCCACTGAAATCAATAGAAAATACGATGAGTATACCATATCATAATCATTTATAACATTTAAATGCCTTTAAATCTTTAACTCCAGTTTCTTAATAAAAGTGATCTAAAAGTGTTTAAAATACTCAACAGTTCTACAAGGAGTATTTGATTTCGAAATAGTGTATGTTGCTTGAAAGATAATAATGCAATTTGTTCTCCCAACAAAAGCGTCGATATAGCACGACCAACATAATGGTTTATTTTTAGCAAAGGGTTAAATATTTTTACATACAACAGACATCTACTTCGATTTAAGAACGAAAATGAATGTCTGGCTTATTCGTTCCACAACTTGCTCTGAAGCATTGCCTCACTTGCTCGATAACATTTGTAATTACTTTTCCCTACATCAGCTTATCAACGTGGCTAATGACACGTTCGATGTCCTCTTTAAGTTATTTAGTTATTTCTCTTAAATTCGATTTTTTTATTCGCAATAATCCTGTCACATGCAATGGCAATGAACACTGAATCAACAGAAGGCTAGATCGAGAGTCTGGTCTGCTGTCGAATCTGGTTCCTGAGAATTCTTTATCACTGTGCGAACTATTTTTTCATTAGGTGCAATTTCATCTTCAAAGATTTTAAGAATCTTCCTAAAAGTTTGCGTCTAATACTCACAATTCTTGTAATGAATTTTCATAAACAAAACTTACTGTTCCTTTGTGTAGAGGTCGATATCAACTAAGCTGACACGAAAATGAGACAATGATAAAACGTCAGTGTTGCCAGGTCAAATCAATCTCGACATTCTTAAAAAGGAATACCTTTTGTAAGTATGTAAAAATAAGTTTTCATTTTCTAAACATAAAGCACATTTTGGGGTATATTAAATCCGGTGATTTTATGGGGACATCCTTATTAATGAAAACATATTTTAAAATCAGAACATTACTTTGCAGAAAATTAAAGAACTTTAGTGACGTGTTTACAGCCCCATTAATGTTTTCTCGTTTACTGCCTCGTTAAATTATTGGAAGTACTTTAAGGATTTTAAATTTTTGTTTGATCTCTTTATTATATTAAACAAAATTTATTTTAGAATTATGCGTACAGAAGAGATCTTAATTTGTATATGTGAAACAACTACTTATGTTTCTAACACAATATTCTCCTCCCCATTAAATGGGCCATATTGTTCTGAAAGCGAAAGATGAATTAATTAGATTGTAGTAAGTTTCATGACGTGTGGGTTCACCACGACCAAAATATCGGTGAGGAAAATTACTAGATTAAATTATTCAATATTTCCTTCCATTTCCGCCGACCTGGAGCGAATAACATTGCGTTTAAGGAATTCTCACAAGACAAGTGCATGATAAGTTATTATTTGACTAGGAGCTTACGTTTATTGAAAACATTTCATTTATTTCAAACTATGACATTTCTATAATGCATTGTTACTGAAAGTATGCGTCATTAAATATGCACGAAATTTAAATAAAGCGTTGGTAAACTGTCTTAGAGGATTATTTTCAAATGCTTTATATGAAAATCTGAGTGTCGTGGAGATTGATAATCTGCATATTTGAAGCACCGTAAACTTATCACGCATTAGACCGTAAATTTATAAATATTTCAACTAATTTATTGAAGGGAACGATTAACCTTATTACCACCCTCACAATACTTTTTGGCCAATGTTACGCATTTTTTAAAAATGTTTTTGATAATTATTTTGTATTACAGATGCATATCAGTCAGCATTCTATATGACTTCTATAACATTTGACCGAAATTATGTATATTTAATGAGTATTATCGGAGAAATTATAATTTTTTTTGAATGATTTTTAAAAAGTGAAAATAAAAAATAACTTTTCGTTAAGTTTAAAAGCACAAGCATAAAAAAAAAAAAAAAAAAAAAAAAAAAAAAAAAACTAAGTGCCTTGAAAAGGAATTTGAGCAAAAAATATTTTTTGGATACGGTAATTCAAAATTAATATTATCTACGAAATGTTTGAGAATAATAAACCTTCTATAAGGGAATATTCTTAATACCTCTGATAATATTATAAGGAATGTGTACTAATGTATTCTTTCAATATCATCGAAGCGTCTAGGCATTAAACATGAGATTTTCTATCCTAAATATATGTTTAATCATTTTACAATGAAGCACGTTTAGTCATGTTATTTCTTTTTCATTTTTAATTTTACATTTAACAGTATTTTAATATATTTTATACAATTAGGACATACAATATGACATAGTTTTAAAATTAATTTTAAGAACATTTATAACTATGGCGTATACACAAGTTAAGGAGGATTATTGCTTATTATGAATAAATATAGCATATGATGAATCAATGAACTAATAGCACACTAGTAATTTCCATGTACTGGTAATGAAACGTTTTATATTTTGAGATTGCTACTTGGTAAATTGAAATTGTAAAGAATAAAAGATTTGTTACAACTTTCAAATATTCTCTGAAAAGTAATAGGCGTCCCTACCTACCACTATATTTATAGCAATTGCTCTAGAATATGAATTCAAGTTTAAAATGTTTTCTGTAAACTCTGAATATAGGTAAGGTTGTGCAAGGATTATTCTATTTTCCGTACTTAGTTACATTGATCCCAAACAATCGTGAAGATACGTATCAAGACAATTAAAAGTTCGTTTACACATTTTAAAAATGATTTCCATTAAATATTTAAAAATGTTTTGGAATACAAATCTCTTGCAGAAACCTATTATTTCAAGTGAAAAATATCGTCTAATACTTTCAAATTAATTCTTCTTCCAAAATATCACATATAAACAAGATGTGAAATGAAGGATATGCATTTGCTCTCTACGAAAAGAAATATTCCTATTTCATAATTCAAAAACATAGTAAAATACGCGGTATTAAAATTTATATGTGCAAAGAAAGCAACATTAATAATCACAGAGAGGAAAAATAATTAGCATTTACTTCTCTGTGGAACGAAGCTTCCAAACGAACGTTCGAAAAAGATAAGTAGTGTTTCTAAAGTTTAATCGTTGATAACGAGAGAGAATCTGCAAACGTTGAAATTACAGTCTTTCAATACATCTGTAGCAACAAAAAATAAAAGAATTAACCAAGATATTTAACTTAAAAAAGTTAAAAACATAATGTTGCCGATTTTGCAGAGGCATGTGGCTCAACTTAGAAAAATTTGTAGAACCTTGTATGGAAAATATCTATCAGAAGACAAATGGAAATACATTGTTACCATTAAGGAAGCATGGATTTATTTAAAATACTGCAACAAAAAAGATCTATTTATTTTCGGAAACAAAGAGAAAAAATATACAAACCTGGTTCTCTTATTGGAAAGAAAGTTTCAGTAAGGGATTTACAATTGTCGCAGGATTCTCTTATAATAGGAAATAAAAAATAAGAAGAGTAGAAAAAAATTAAAATCAAGCCAACATACTTTCAACAGAAAGTTTTACTTCCAATATTTACAGGAGAAATTCCACTTCTTTATCTCAGTACTCTTCAAAGAGTGAAACTTAATCAAAATAAAGCAAAAAATCATACTTCGAAATGTACCACTGCGTTCTTGAAAAAATAAAGGCTGATACAGGTATTGCATATATACATTTTTAATCTACTCCTGCGAGGTCTCCGGACGTTTCTCCTACGGACTATTGGGCCTTTGGTCTCTAAAAAAGAGCTCGTTTTAAGTGCAAACCCACCCCGACTGATAGATTTTATAGAGTAGAGGAAGAGGAAGGGAAATCAATATCATTCCAAGTTTCACGAATACCCTTCTATCATGGAAACTGCCTAACAGACTTATAGATGGGGAAAAGGATTAATAGGTTGAACATTTAAAAAATACTCGTTTTATTTTAAAAATTAATTAAACGGCACAGTGAAATTGTTCTAAATACATGTAAACAATTTTGTATTAGGCAAATATTAACTGCTCTATGACACTAGTTGAGATAGGAGATGCACTATAGCGCACATCAAAATGAACTTTTTAAGAGGAGTATAAACTTTTCGATAGCCGTAAACGTGAAGGTTTCTCTTATTAAGAAGCTTGCTATTATTGTCATAAAACTGTGTGCAGATTCAAAATACTTTATTTATAGAATGTGCATATTAATATTATTATGTTAAAGTAAAATTTAAATTCTTATTTCATGAGAGATTTTATAAATCATTGTTTCAACTCCAAAAAATGGATCTTGTCATCTTTCAAATTCCCTTATATACTATACTTTTGTACTTGCATTCAGTTGCAAAATAGAATTTCTTTATAATTTATAACTATATCATCCTCCCCAAAAGTCAACGACTTTAAAGAATAAACTTTTTTTAAAAGCTTCGATCCATCCATGGATGTGATCAATTGAGTTATCTAAAAAGTATTTTTATTGCTAACAGACGTTATTCTAAATAAAAATGCTTATGCAAAATACTTTGATATAAAGTGATTATTATTAAAAAAATAGTGATAAATTTCAGTTAAAACCTATTTAAAAGACATTTCTTAAAAGTTACTGGTTATAAGAAGAGGTACATCTCTCTTTATTCATATTTTGCACTCGTATTTACAAGATTAAATTCTAGTACTTCAAATCTAAACATGTAATATACTTTTGTAATCAGATACATTAGCTCTATTTTTTTAAATCAAAGTTGAAAAATCTGCTTTCTAAAGCTTATGTTTTACTTCCCTTCAAAGCCATGAATGTAATAATAATTTAATACAGATATTTCATTTTAAATTGATTAAGCTTATAAGTAAAGGATTTCATAATTAATTTACGATGTCAGCATTCCCTAGCAGATCTGAACTAAAGAGTGACGCATGTATAATATAAACTCATATCTTTGCCCGCTTATGCATATCCTTTACATTGCGGTTCGAAGTTCATCGTGGCATGATAACAAAACGGCCCGTGAAAACTATCTTTAAGACTTAAGTGTGAAAATTAATAGGTTTATTATAAGGGAAACATCCTAATTGTACCACCATGCATCGCACAGCAGTGCCACATCCAGCTTTACTTATACTGTTCCAACCTTTCAAACAGTGTCGCATAACCGTGCCTAATTCTAGACGGTAGCGAAGACATCAGGATCGATCACAGAAGACTTTGTGTTACTGATGTAGAAAAACGTCACAACAATCGCAATAAGACCGACTAAAAAACTGAACAGGAGCTGTTGTCTGAGAGACAACAATTTTCCACGACAGACAAGTGGAGGCAGCGGCCCTATGAAGAAGAAGCCGGTTACCAAGAAAAAGGAATTTTACGTGAGAGATCAAAAACTACAAAAATGGTAGTGACTATTGAAAATATTGCTATACATTTTTGTTATATAATATAGAAATTAGCAGTTAGCCACGATAATCATGCTAACTTACGTATTGAATTGCTCTGATGTGTGATCCAGAAACATAACAGTTATTTTATCTATTCATTATAAGCAAAGTATCAAAATAACATTACTTTCTAAGTAATGTTATTCTGTATGTTTGTATAAATTCATTTGGGCTTAGATATTTTTATAATGTATTTCTTATTCTTCCTTAATAATTTGACATACTATGATAAACAAGCAGATTTTTTCCCATTTTATTTTATTTGTTGCATTTTAAATACAATAAATTCATATTATCGAAGTTAAATATTATGTCAATATCTAAATTTTAGTCTTTTATAGCAGGAATTCCATCGTTTCATCTCTATCGGAAATGAGTTATATAAAGTACGTATTCCCAAATGGCGTCTGAATGTCTGCATAAATATGAGTAGAACCTGCGACATCTGGTTCATTAATGCGTTAATGTAAAATCGGTAATAAATATTCATAAACAAACTGGTGTTCTGCAAATGCAGTGGGAACAACGGTAACACTAATGACATTATTTTGTCCAGATATGCGACGCAGAATTTTAAAGTTAGGGTCTTTTGAAGCATAGAACCATTATATTTTAATATTTACAGTTATGAATGAGATTCCAAATTACAGGTATGAAAGCTAATACTGAATATTATTTTGAATAATTAAACAACTAAAAACTTAATTCACAAGCATATGCAGATTCAGGGTTCGTAGCCACATTTTAGTTAAAAATATAAGCACCTATAAACACTTTTGAAGCACATTTTAAGAAAAAAATAAGCACCTGTCATTATACACAACTGCATAACCTTAAAATAAAAATTAGACTTGCAATTTAAAATATGAGCAATGCAATTATTATTAAGAGAATGAGCAATACCTCAACCATAAAAAACAATTAATTTTTTTTTTTTTTTTTTTTTTTTTTTATTTTATATGGCAGTTCAATTTACAGAATTAGTTTACAATGTGAGAGTAAAACAACTTTGCAGAACTAAACTATATTACAAGATCTAATGATGAAATTTCAGTTCAAAATATAGAAAATAAATAATAATAAGCTATATTAGTTGTATTCGCTTTGTACCTAATAATAAATACAATTTATTTTTCCGCTCATAATAATATTTAAATAATTTAACTTGAATCAAAATTCTGAACATTTTCTAAATTTTCATTGCATAACAATTTTTCCTTAACATATATTCTAAGCAAAGGAATTTAAGTAAAAAAGAGGAACATTTCTGAAATCAGGAGACGGGAAATTGCTTCATGCAGTCATCCTTTAACAGTAAAAGCTTAACTAACCCGCATACTCGGAAATTGCCGAATATTCCGTATAGTCGAGCGTAACTGGAAAAAGAGGAGAGGGGGATTGTAGCCATTCTTTAGATTTCTCGGCTAAATAAATGTTTTTGACATTTCGATATGTGCATCATATAAAAATAGACCAACGGAACTGAGAAATATTCTGCTTAGAAAGCACAGTAAAACTCTTAAGTGTTCATAAATAAATCTCAGACTGAACATCAAAATTAATTATCTCTGCAAAATACCGCAAACGTTATTGCGCAATACGCGCGGCGTAATTCTTCCCTACGTGATATTACGCAATCGGAATCAACAGCTGCCGGTATTCGGAGAATAAAGAACTAAATACAGGAAAAATAGACTTACTAATTTGGGGGTGCTTTTGATTCTAATTTTGAAAAGACTACGTTAAATTTCCGGAACAGAATCATTCTTGGCTTGGGTTAGGTAGACCGCAAAACTTTTAGTCCTATTCAATCCAGATTGGACAATGACAAAAAAAAAAAAAAAAAAAAAAAGTCCGCTGCTTCAATATTAGAGATTTTGCGGAGAAAGAGGAGAACCTCCCAACCTACGTACTGTATAATATATTGGGAAAAGAAATTGACTATTCGATTACTTTCCTTTTATTTAAGCCATTCCGAAAATTATTCCTTAGAAAGCTAATCTGTGTAAAAGTACAGCCATTTTTGGAAGTTTATCTACACATCAGCAGCTACTGCAACTATATTATTATAAATATTCATACATATGCTCATAATATAAGCATAACGATCATACTAAACACGAATATGAACTGACAAAGCGGAACGAGAATGCAAATTATTAAAATCTTGATAGAAATCCAAACGTGTGTAGTATTTGGGTGGGAGGAAAAGAATACCGAATGTTTCGGACTTTTCTACGGTTTTCTCAATTCTTTGACCAATAGAACGACGTACACCTGTCTGTACTCTGGCGCGCAACATAGGTTACGTTAATGCAGTGTGTGATTATGGCAAATCCTCGAGGGCTATCTGCCTAAGGGGAGGGATGCCTTCGTGGAGGACTTTCTAAGGGAAACTGGCTCGTATACACGTTACACATGGGGAAAACCACGAAAACGCCCATACAGCCAGCCCGTCCGCGGGATTCGAACCTCGGACCGAACTACCAGTGTTCAGCGACTTTACCGCTCGGCCGCTGGTGGGCCTTACGTTAATGCAGAGAAAGGGGGAAAAGCTATTTCCGGGAGTACGATTCACCATCTGACGTTCCATATAAGGAAGAAAAGTTGTTTATTTAGTTTCGGCTTTGGTACCGGGGGAGGGAAATGCGCGTTCATTAAAAAAGCACTAAAAGCAAAAAATAAGGACTAAAAACAAAATAATAAGGGCTTTAAAGTAAAAGTAAGCACCTATAAGGGCCTTTATATTTTATTTTCAAATATAAGGACTTGTAAGGACCGCTACGAACCCTGAGATTAAATAAAAAGACATAAAAATAGCAAATTTTAAAATGATTATGGGTTTTCTTCTTCCAAAATAATACACTTCTAATATTTTTAATGCATTTACTGTATTCTTGTATTAAAATAATTATTACATGCGTTCACTTACGTTTTAAATATCCGCAACTCAATATCAAGTAAAATTGGCAGTATGTTAGTGTTCTGTATTATCAGTATATTTGTGTCCAGATAAATAAATATTTTTTTTTTCAATTTTTGCAGCATAAAAATATTGTATGTTACTCATCATACTACAATTTTTTTAACAATAAAACTATAAAATTGTGTTGCTGGACTGCTGAACTAAAATTAAATTAAAGTATCGAAAATTAAGCTTATCAGAAATAAATATTTTACTAATTTCTTCATAGATGTGCAAGTAGAAGTTTAACTAAAACAATATTGCCATAATTAATTCCATGTTTTATGCTTATTTTACAAAACTGATATTGCATTTTAAATTTCTCTTTAGTTCTTCAGAATAACATTAATGTCTAAAAACTCAGACGTCTGCGGTATCTGATACATTGAAATTAACTATTAACGTAATGTATTTTTAGAAAAATAATAAATTTTTAGGAAAACTTATCAGAATGCTGTCTTACCCACGGAACATTTTGAGAAAAATGAATGGTGCTTGTATTATAAATTGCACTTACAAGTACGTTTTGATGCCAAAGAATTTAGATGTTAGAATTTAATTATCGCATGGACCACCAGCATTCAAATTCTTTACGTAATCTCCGCTTTTGTGCAATATTTATTACATTGAACAAGTTACATGTTGATTTTCTAAGAATAGACAGTATGATTTAGAGTTTTTGTTGAAATGCAATAAAATTATAAAATCTTTTTCACTCTTCAGTAATAAACTTTAAAGAAAAATTCTCTCAAACAAATGTACTCACGTATATTTTGTGATCTTATCATCTTCATAATAATATTATAGCTATTATCAGCCCTTTAAAGACTTTTCAACAGTGAAATGTTGGTAGCATTAATATCTTTCATGAAACAGAAAAGAATCATAAAACTAAAAATCAAAACTCAATATTAAAATTATAATATTCTCCACCTTTCAGCTTTTTATGTATCTATAAAACTTAAATACTTTATAAAAATTAATTTAAGAAGGTTACGAAAAACATTTTTCTAAACCATTATGGTTAAATAAATATTTTTATTAAGTTGGTTCTTTATGAAAAGCTTTTAGTTTAAAAATTTTAATTAAAGCACGGTGTGTGTATTTAATTATGGCAAAGCTCACTATGGCTATCTGCCTAAGGGGGGATGCCTTCGTGGAGGACGTTCTAAGGGAAACTGGCTCGTATACACGTTACACATGGGGAAAACCACGAAAACACCCATACAGCCAGCCCGTTCGCGGGATTCGAACCTCGGACCGAACTATCAGTGTTCAGCGACGTTACCGCTCGGCCCTGGTGGGCAATTAAAGCACGGAATTTCCACCATATGACGTAGAATTAAACTTAAAATACAATTTTTTACAGACGTACCACTATTACGTGAGAAATATATTTGCAATATTAATCTGTCTCAGATCCAAATGATTAAGAATTCAGTTCTTGAAAGTGCGGTACAACTCACTGCATATTTTCCGACGAAATCATCATACTTCTAATCGCATCTCATATTTATCTAATGTTTAAGGACTGTCACACAATTTGAGGAAAAATAAAAATTGAAAGATAAGTATTCGTTTGTCTTTTGTGTTATATTAAATCCATCAAAGATTCAGTGATTGTTAGAATGTAGTTATTACTAGCCATAATTAGATTTATAATTGAATAAAGGTAAACAAGGATTATTTACATTTAATATCTATTTTCAAAAGGGTTTTGTGTCTGCTCTGCGGCAATTAGATATAAATAGTTAAATACAACACTATTCATTGCGGAAATAAAATATAACTTATGCAATTGCCAATCATCGAATTAATTAGAGATGACATACTAATATATTTAATTTTAACACACTTAATTTTTGTATACATGTATGCAAGAATAAAGTGTGGTTACATACGGCATCGATCAGTTTAGAAATACTCATGACTTAAATTACAGGAAAGTAAAATTTAGACACGGTTATTAGAAATATGTGAAATTTTTCTTTAACCTGTTTACTTCGATGTGTTATTATTACAAACAGCATTTTTGTATGTAATAATCAAAATATTTTAAGTAGACAAGTATTAAATACAATCTAAACATTTTTAAGAGAGCAGCAATTTTTTATCCTGTCGAATTAATAAAAGGTTTGGTATAATTTCTTAGTTTCACATTTGTCGTTATTAATAATAATGTGTTCTTTCAATGGTACAGATTTCTGATATATAATTGAATAAATTGAGAAAGATGATTTTTATTCAACAAAATCAAAACTACTGAATGGAAACACATTGAATTAGTAATTATATTAATTAAGCGTAGAAAAACAATCATTAAACTAACACTAATAAAAAAAACAATTTAGACTTTGTGTTCAATTTCATAGTTCTAAGTAATTAACAAAAACACCAGAAGAAATAATACAGTTGTTAAGGATAGTAAATTGATTGTAATCTGAACAAATCTTACATTTTAATTCTGCTATAAGTGAAGTTATTTTGTCTCACAGAATAAAATTAAAATGATTCGGCAGCTTAACCACTAGTAAAGGAGTTGAAGATGTCTTTATTCATTAAAATAATGGTATAAATGTTCAAAAATGATCTGCTGCATATACATATTACTGTCCTTAAAGCCTTCTAGGTAACGTCAGGAAACTTCACTAAAACTTACCAGGTCGTTAGATTGCATTCTTTATAGAAGAAATGTATGACGTCACATAATTCAAGATAGAGTAATTCTTAATGCACATAGGCGATATTAAAGTTGAATATTCAGATGGGATGTTGTATTTTGTGGAAAGACCGTATGAAAAAAGGAAACCGACTGAGTCCCTTTCATTAGATACAGATCCCTGTCTTGCAACAACAATATAATTTCGCAGCTTGCTTGACATTTGGTTCATTTATTTCATTTATCAAAATGAGTCTACAATGTCAAAGTTTACGTGTACAGACGTCACGAAAAAATCTCTTCTGAATACATTTTAAATCAGTTCTTTATTCTTTAAAATGTCCTTATGTATAGATGTCACACAAAAACAACTTTAAATTGCATTCGATAGCTGTCAAAATTGAAATTTTCGTTGAAATATCATAGCCAGAATTTTTCGTGATTACAACATTTCCTTTACCTCGTACGAGGAAGTAAAAAACATGCAGTACAAAATGTTTGCAGAAACGCGTTGAATATTTTTAGGGCAGATAAAAAAGTAGCCAATTTAACATTCTGTTCTCAAGTTTTCTCTCCAAGCATATTACCAGTATAACGGTAAAATGATAAATGGCACTAAATAATTTCTCGAATATTCAATTGATTAAAAATCACAATTGCTTACCACAGAGGTCTTGAAGGTTCGGCCTAAAGATCTAGAATCATTTTATGTTTTGAATCTTATTTTACTGTTTTGATAAAAATAAAACTGGTCTAGGGCCCAAGGTTGGATTACACTGGGCTCAACAACACTTGTTGAAAAATACTTGAGGTTTTCATTTAAAAATCACAATTTGGATTACTGTGAAAATGAAATCTTGATAATAAATAAAAAACTTAAATAGGATCGTAATTGTTTCATTCATTTTAAGCGATAAATCATGCTAATTAAATATAAAAATTTAAAAAAGTATTTTAACAGCAAAGTAACTTTTATGAAAATCGCGTGCTGCTGCATATAATGAACTAAATTTCTTCATTTCACCAGTTAAATGTTTATTGTTGATATTTGTACTATAAAGTATTTTTTTTTCATTTGGAGTTTTGTTATATATTAATCTTCCTTTGAAACTGTTTTCACCATAAAACTTTTATCATGCATTTTTTTCCCCGGCATTCACTGCTTCCTTGCTTACTTTAAATTAACGAATACACTTTTGAAGACTTCAAAAAACTCAATTAATTCTAGCCAATAGAACGCTAAAAATAAATCACGATTCACTAATTTAAGTACCTAATATAAGGAAATATAAAATATTGTATTTGAGTATATACAGAACGTAGTTTACTAGGGCGTTCTTGGTTGAGACATCACTGAGTATTGAAATTTTGAATCTTTTACTGATAGTTTGCTTTTTAGCACAAACGCATCTGCGTACAGAAAAACATGTTTTACAGGCAAATTAAAAACATTTCTTTTGATTCTCTCCATGAGAAGCAATTATGAATTGCCACCATAAAATGTGCAAGTACCTCCAATGAACACTATTTAACGACTTTTGAGGAAGGTGAGTTTTGAGGTGTTTTGAATTTTTAAGAAAGGGGCATTATTAATACTGAAATTTAAGTTTTAAATTTTATTTAGAAGAAATAATATTGAATTAATTTTTTAATTAAGATTTTCGAAATGTCTTTTAAGCATATAAAGATATTCATAAATACTCATAAAAGATATTTATAAAAGAGATAGTTTTAAGGTATATTTATAATCTCACTGTTTCTACTAATAAAAATTATTTTTAGTCGAACTGAATTCAGGCACTCACATTTGGATGAGAGATATGCTATTTTATGGAACGAGGTTAAAAATAGGATAAAAATAGACGTTATATACGGGAGTTAGCCGCTATTGCATAAGTATTGTTCCATAGAATTGCATAAGTATTGTTCCGTAGAATAAAGTTTCTTTGTTCTTAACTTTTTTTTTTTTTTTTTTTACGAATTATATTAGGAATAGTCTGCTGGTTTTCAATATGAGAATCTAGACATTTTATTACTCATATGTTTTATAGGACGAAATATTACAGTGTGCTCAGATATTTAATTTAAAGTTAGAAGAGAAGCACTAATTCAGAAGTCAGACAACAGGACTAGTTTCGATGGTTTTACCGAACCACTATCCTCAGCTGCGAAACTGCAAATGAACAAGATAGGAAATAATGATTAGATAAGATAAGAAAACCCTGGACTGTGAAAATTTTGTAAATATAACGCTGATTGTTGTTGTTTAACTTCTGAATTAGTATTGATTCAGCGTGTTATTGTGTCTTAATTAGAAGAGAAAGTGTTATTATGTCTTAATTTTTTGAAGAAGATTCGTG